>NW_022280035.1:10153278-10213130 GCF_004355925.1 Anarrhichthys ocellatus | reverse complement strand
TTTGTTTAATCTGTACAGAAAATGAAGTGGAAAAACTTTATATAATATAACGTGGTCACATTATGTATCATTATGATGCTATATTGTTTCTATAGGTTTTCTTATACATCTGCATGTAGTTTAGTCTGGTGTGGTTCTTATTGTTGTGAAGTGGAATCCTGTTTATTGATTTTTTTTAGTTACTTGTAGTAGTACGAGGCTTTTCAAGCAGCTTTCGTTCTCCCTCCTTCGCTCTCCCTCTTTGACTCTAAACTGTAGGGTGAGATAGTGTGTTGCTGCAGGTGGATTATCACTTCCAGGGTGGCCATATTCACCAACTAATCCAAGACACAGATTGCCTTCAACATCACCTTCAGCGTGTAGCTCCATCAGATTATGTTATGTCCCTCGTGCTGTTGTTGTATGCGGTTTGGCTCTCTGAGTGGTAAACAGCCGTTGGTGTGTGCTTTAGTGTCTGATAAACACATTAGACTGTTGTTTACGCTCCCCTAAACTGTCCCGGTTCAAACACTTGATAGAGACGGAACTCCAAGCCAAGATGTGAAGATGTGAGCATCGTTATAGTACTGTGACTAGTGAGAACAAAATCATGCTGCCCGAGCACGCACACACACGTGTGCACACATACACACTTTATGAGCTGGTATCAGTGTTTGTATACAGTATATCTATGTGCATAGTGGCGTAGAATTTCCCTGCGCAAGGTTTTTTTTTCGTAATACCATGAAACAAATAAGAGTTTATGCGTTCACACCCTCTGTGTATGTGATTACCTGGTGTAAATGGGTGATTGCATGTACAGTGCATGTACACTGTACATGCGAGAGTAATGTTCATGTGTTGGATGTATGATCAGTACTATACACCTCGTATTGTAAAGTTGTTGCTGCTGCCTGCCCCCACGGTTTCTGCACGAGAGAAACAGTTTTTCAGTCTAAAAGTCTGAGTCGGCTTTAGTTACTGGAGGAGGACGTGGACACCGCATGGTATTGCCAAAACAAGGTGTGGTGTGTCCCAACCTTTGTGGCTGACAGTGGGTATAATTAAAATATCACAATTCCTTGAGGCATTTGGACACCGATGTGATGCGTCTCTTCTCTCCTGAGCTGTTGTCTGTAATTAGGCAAATCGATTTTGTCGAAATTTACCTTGATTTTAAAATCTGTGTTAACAAAGTCCAGATATTAACAGTAAAACGTCTCGTCTATTGACGTGTAATAGAATAAAATCCTAGATATATGAGATCAGGCTCCAGATTCGGGTGCTGTAGCATTAGTATCAACGCGTGGTTAAGCCTGTGTGAAAGCTCTATTGTACTTGATTGAATTATCTCCTTACAGAGAGTGGGAGGCCGCAGCATAAACAAGTCACTCTGAATGGAGAGAGGGACAGATGAGTTTCCTTCTGTTGTTTTTGTTACACCAGCACTTTATTGTAAAACTGAAATGATATTGTTCCCGTGGCAGCTTTGTGTAAATGTTTTGTGCACAGTATTCCTCCATTTCATGCCGAGCGCTCGCTGTGTTTACCACTGTTTACTGAGCGACTGAGGCTACTGTACTGTGTCCTTGCTCTCGATCAACTGCCTCAATGCTGGTCGAAGGTGAACCCCCAAGTCGTTCGTAGTGTGGAGGCTTGTTACTGCTGCACTGGCCTGCAGACATCAACAGACGGTTGTGAAAACTAGACATAAAGTTAAAGATAATCCTGAGTTTTTATAATTCTACATCTGGGCCAATCTAAGTGGAAAAGAAAATTGAACATTGGAGAAAACTGCAACTCAAAACACAAACAACACATTCCACAAGGAGAGTGTTTGTTTGTGTGGTGTGGGTTTGAGTGAATCTGTGTGTATCTGTAGTGGTTTGTGTTTTTAAAGGTATGGAGTCTAGCAGACTGGGAGTGCAACGTTGGCTCCAGTGATGTGGTAAACACATCTTCACTCTGAGCAACACTAAACACATAGTTGTGATCATGTTTGAGTACAGGTAGACACTCCAGTAGTTGCTTTCACCTTTCACCAATTTGGCACTTAAGAAGCTTTGGCCTTAGGCTATTTTTTGACTTTGCACCTGGTACCCCGATTTTCTTCCCTTTGGCAGAGGTTTGAGGTGACAGAGCATAATGCTGAGTAAAAGTCACAGGGATGAGCTGAGTTTTGGTTTGATTGTGTGTGCACGCTGGGATGGCTCACCGCTATCTATCAATGTCACTCAGGTAGCCATGGTATCACTGTTAGTGTCAGCATCAGTGTGTGTCAGCTGGTATCACTCACTGGTATCTATGTCTGTGAGGCCTACACAATTTGACCCTGACCCTGTATCTCTCCTGTTTCCCACACCTCTGTCTCTCGTTGTCTGTCAGAGTGTGTGTGTGTGTGTGTGTGTGGTTCAGTGTGTATTGTCAGCCCAAACCCCCAGATTCCTTGGTATGTTAGTGGAATTTCGACTATTTTTCCAGGTCACTGTTGTTTGTGCCTTGCGAGGTGTGTCTGTAAATTCCCACACAGGGAGGCAGATAAACAGACTCACACTGTCACGCGCGTGTGCAAACCTCGTCACATGGCAGCCAACACCTTGTAGGGTTAAGAATTCACCGCGACTAACTGTCTTAAATGTCCGACTCAGGCTCAGCACCGGCACTCTTTGTCCTTTAACCCTCATGGTGGCTGTCTGTGAGCCAGGCCTGCAGTCTGCTATCCAGCGCTAAGCTTGACTTGTGTCCTAGCAGCAAGTGAGTTATATCAAAGATAAATTGGGGATGACAAATTGGTGGTGTGTGAGGTCACATGGGCTGTTATAGTATAGGGGTGGTTGCTATCAAAATGAGTTGCTGTGAGCCATTATAGGAAATGCTTGAGTAAAGGGGGCAGTTTTGCTGTAAGATAAGTGTTTTGTGTCATAATCCTCTTTTTCCCTCATACCTATACTTTCTCTCCCTCTCTGTCTCTACCTGGTACCTGGCAGGTCATGTAAATATTAGTCTGAGCTCGCTAATAAATCTGCACCTCCTACTGCTCCCACAACCTCCCAACCCAAACCTAATGGCTGACACCCTCCCCATCAGATACAGCAGAGCGAAAGGACGAGAGATGAATGGACGAGTTGACACTGTAGGCAGCTATGCTGTCGGCCAGATTTTAATCCAGCAGAGCAGGTGTTCTTTTGAATGAAATCACCTCTTCGCTGGACAGCCAGAGAAGAGCTTAGCTACTCGAGCAAGCCGTTAATGTTTCGGAGGTGTCAACAGGCGATGGATCAGTGTTGGTCGTTCATAGAGACAAAGGTTCTCTGTTGACACACCTAAACTTTATGACCCCTGACCTCAATCAGACCCCCCCCTCCAATCTCCAGGAAAAAAAATGACCTACGTTCTGCTCGCCCTGGAGGTAAACTCATCCCACGACACACACACACACACTTGTATGTTTGTATGCACTTTCTGATCACAAACAGTGAGTGACAGAGTAGAAAGGCTCGGTAACATACCGAGGACTTTACCAGACAGGTGATAGCTGAGCTCCGGTGGCACTGAGGGGGTCCTATCCTAGCCTGCAGGTATGTACATGTGAATATGTGTGCGAAACAGATCGCATGGCTGACACCCGGACCACCTCAAGGTGAATGTTATAGGGCAATTTTTGGTGGGGTATCTGGCTAGATTCCCCCAGAGAGAAATCTGTATCCGAGGCTGGGAGCAGGAGAGAGGTGGAGGGAGGCGGTCAGAGGGACGTGGCAGGTGGGGCGAGTAGTGATGATGAATTGTGGGGAACGAGGTTCTTTCGGCTCAGATTAAAATCTGCTGATAAACATGCCCGCCAGGTCTCTAGGTAACCCAATACATTTCTCTCTCATCACTGTCTCACACCTCTTCCTTTTTTCTGTCTCTCAGTCCAAGATGGATTTTAGATGTTAAAGTCTAGTCACATTCTAGGTGGTGGGCTCCGTTCTGTCCATGTACCTCCAGACGCTCTGTGTTTTTGTGTGTGTGTGTGTGTGTGTGCCTGCAGTTGCATGTATGTTTGTGTACGTAATCAGAGTGTGCTTTATTCTCTATTCTCAGTGTTGCTGTCATTTGGCAACCAGATCTCAGGCTGACATGCATTACAGCCTGGACATAAGCCTGAACTAATCTGTCTAACTGTCACTAGACACAGGGGGAGTCAAGAGTGAGGGAGAATATAGAGGTGTTAAAAAAAGTTTGAGACGAACTGTGATGGGGTTAAATAAATGATTGCGCTGCATGCATAACAGTCTAAAGATACTGCAGCAATGTGTGTGTGTCAGTGTAAAGGTACGGTCACGTAACGTTTCCATTCGACGACATTGCCTCACACTCAGTCCAGAAAAAGGACATGACGTCCCTGCTAGGATGCAGGTAACATACAAATATTGATCGACCATAAACTAAAAACATTGCTTAAGAGTACATGTACTAAGGTAATAACTTCTCCATTGTCAAATCCTGTGCAATAGTGTTACTGTTGGCCAATCAAGCACTTCCTGTGAAACTGCCAGAGCCAGCTGGAGATCACACTGAAACAGGAAACGCATGTTTTAATTTGTCTGTCGTACTGGCTTCAATATAATTGAATGGGAGATGGAGTCTATCGTCATAAGACGGAAGTGTAATGTGACCATAATAAACATTTAACACAATCAGGCCTGTGTCATACAGCCTGGGGGGAAACCTTTACATTTCATTTCAGCAAGACATATTTCAGCTGGGCCACAGTTTGACCTGAACTAACTGTGCCTGTGATTTGGTTTCAGTCAAATTACTTGGCCTAGCTAACAATATGGTCCTTGCGTCTTACCCACAAAATGAATATCAGATCTAAAACCAGCGATGACATTTCTGCAATGGGGCAATAAATACAAGCAGTCAAGACATTCATTATAAACAAACCAACAAGACCAAAAGTGACTGCACCCATATTGTCCATAATAATTCCCCATGACAAAGGAAAACCGTTTACGCACAACTGCCGCAAGTGCTGCAGTTCAAATTGAACCACAAAGTCGGTCTGTAAACTGATGGATGGTCACAAAGATCATTTTACTGTTTGCCATTATTTTCTCTTCCAAATAACTTTGGCTCGTCTGGGGTTTGTTTAAAACCCGTACGATCATCTTTTTAGTAACCCCATTTCTCTTCCCAGATCTCACTTATTCAGTGGGTGAGTGCAATATTTTCATAGCCCGTAATAACATTGCAATTAGTTCCATTGACCTACAAAAATGTTTCCAAGTTGACCTCCTCCTGTGTTGCTTGATGCCATTTCTGTGCCTATAGCTCTACCTGCCAGCTGTGAAGACTGGTTTGCCTGTGAAACTGCAACAGGAATGCTCTCAGCCTGGCATCCAGGACACAGATAGACTCTGCCACAGGAAGTTGGCACTAGAATAGTCTCAATGACTGCTTGATAATATTACCCTGAGGGACAATAAATCATATCTTATCTAACAATATGGGCCTCCCATGGCTGTTAAAAGACCTAGGATGTTGAGGGTTCTTTTTGGGGCAGTTGGTAGACTGAAAGGTGAATCATAATTAAACATTTTGATTAAAAAGCAGCAACACATGAGGATATTGTATTGATTGAAGGGACACAGAAGAGTAATTTTGTGCTTTCATCTTAGCTGGTGTATCTGCGCTTGTGTCTGCTTCCTGCATCTAGGTATATCGAGGGCAGATGCCTTGCATTTCCTGTGTCATGGCATTGGTGTGTCTAATCAGGCCTGAACATGGCTGCATCCTGTCCCAAGCCTGGGCAAGAAGAGACGATCTTACCACGGGACAGATATTGACCAACACAGCATACAGGATTAGAGCCTAACGGAAAAAAATATTGTTTGCTGAGTAAAATAGCAATGACTTAATCTTTTATCATTTATGTTTACATGCTACTTTTTGTCTGCAATATCCCTTTAGATTCACGTGAACAGGAGTCCCTGGGCTCTATTATAACAGAGACTGAACTGGACTGAGAGTCTGGACAACAGAGGGGGCCGAGGCTGAGAAGATTGCTGGAAAGTATTCTCTTTGATATGCCGGCCAAGAAGCCTTTGATTAAATGTGGTCCCAGCAGGAGCCCACACTAGGTCCTCTGTGGCACAACCATGTCCAATCACCAGCTATCAACAGCCCTGGGTAATTATAGCCATCTAGTCATTAGCCTGGGACCCACCTGGAATTCCACATAGCGAGGGGTGGGATGAGGCCAGGAGGGGTTGGGGTTTAGGTTGGGCCTTTAATCAAACACTTCCCTCCCCTTGACTGATATAACACACCACACCCCAACTCACATAGAATCAGCCTTTGTTACCAACATAGATTGTATTATTATTACTGCCCCAGCATCTCGCAACTCATGCAGGTGAGGAGCGACGGTGTGTATGTGTGTGTGTGTGTGTGTGTGTGTGTGTGTGTGTGTGTGTGTGTGTGTGTATATGTGTGTGATGGGAACAACATGGCAGGTTATGACAGCAGTACAACGGGAACTTACTCACTATCGTGCTCGGTCACACTGATTAGTTCTGCTCTGTCTGCATCTAGTCTCTTTCTTGCCTTCAACCTCTACGTTTGTCTGTCTGAACAAAAACCAAATAATCCAGTGTCATAGTAATGCACCATATATTTCATATGAACATCTGTTTCGATAAGGCAATATACACAATGTTATACAAGCAAGCTGGAGAGCAAAGAAGTGAAATTTGTCCGATGTTGTGGTGGCAGTTTGTCATCTTACACACTGAAAACTAGAGTACACTGTATAATCATAATAACTGGAGTGCTCTTCTCTCTCCTTGTGTCAGCCAATGTAGTGCAGTCTCATCCACAGATGAGAAATGAAACAACACTTTACATTTTAAATAAATCACTTTAAACAGGTTTTTGTCTTTTTTCTTTTTTCTCTTTACAAGTCCCGATGACTCATCCGTCCATTTATTCATCTAGTGTCCATCTCCCTGTTCTCTGGTACTCCTCTGCCTGGACTTCTGTTTGGCCACACAGGGCCAAACTTACGTTTAGATGTCCACTTCTCAAAGTGCACTTGTCAAGCTACTTCCCAAAGTCCAACCAAGTATTTGGTAGATAAAAGTCTATTCCCCCCCCCCCCCCCCCCCCCCCCCAAAAAAGAACATTATGTGAGTATATGATGTTGTTGTAATAATACTGGATACGTTTTTAAGGCTCAGTTAATGTAAAAATGTGTCTTTAAAGCATCAGGAAAGCAGTAAACCATTTCAACCCAGTACCACACGCCAGAAAAAAAGGCCTTCTGGACTGAATCTGAAAGTCCAATCCACCCTTACACCAAAGCATTCACTGGTTTCACCGTTCATCTGATCCCAGCAGTTCAGTCACAGGGCTATTCACAAACAGGGGCTAATGGATGTTAATTCATATTGATGGGTACTGAACTATAGTGCTTTCACAGACAGGTACAAAAGCCATGCAATGATGAACCAAAGATGGGGCGGGGGGGGGGGGGGGAGAGCACTTTCGGACAAACTTTCCCAGAATGCCATGTTCCACAGGATGTCCCATAAAGGGGAAAGGGGTGAGGTTGCATTAGAGGGGGCAGAGGGGGCGCGTCCTCAGGTCTGGTCCAACCATTCAGCTCGCTTGGGAGCTTTGCACGTGTGTATGTCCACAGCTTCCTCACAGTCCTTACACTCCACGGCGCAGCACCATTTGAACTTGCACTCGCACTTAGTGATTTGCTTGACTCTCGTGGTGTCGTAGCCCCGCCCACAGCACATGACCTCACAGCCATCCGTGCCGCGTGATGTCTTGTTGCAGACCCGCCCAGCCGTGCCCAGGGAGCCTGCACAGAGCACAAAGAGTTAGCCAATAAAAGCTCAAAGTGAACTAAAGTTAGTTTCTGGTCTTTTATGTTTTACTTCTCTGACAATTATTCTACTGAAAACAACAAATAAACATTAATCTGCAACTCTTTTGATAATCCATTAATACCTTAATACATTTTCAAGCTAAAAGCCAGACATCACCTTCTCAATAGTGGGGAATTGCTGGAATTGAATATATATTTCTTTTTACTATTGGTTGGACACAACAAGTAATTTGAATATGTTACATTTGGCTTTCGGAAATGGTGATGGACACTTTTTTCTCAGAAAGAATCGATCTGTTGAGAGCTGGCAGTAGCAGCTCTATGTGTGGACACCACAGGCTTATGAGCCGCAGCAGTCGGGCTGTGTGGCCGCGCTAACCTGTTAACATGGGCGCCGAAATGAAAAGCAAGACGTGTTATACCAAGAGGGTTAGGTTACACAATTTAAATAGCTTAAATTAGTTGCTTTTGCTGTGCTACTTAAGCTATGAAACCAGATATAAAAAAAACTGCGAATTGACCCATTTAAAATGAGCTTAATTGATTCTATTGGTGTTAATATTGGATTTTAATTTTGTGACAGCGGTAGGGTTGAACAATTTTGAAAAAAAAAATCGAATTGCGATTATTTTGACCTTATTTTGCAATGGTGATATGATTTGGGATATTAGAGGGACTGATGATTTCAATTATCATCATTATTCTCATTTTCATTGAAAAACATTAAAATACTTATGGCGTACTTTTTGTGTGGAGCTGTAGCAAACAAAGAGAAAAAGTGGAATATGTGTAGGCCATCTCTGCAGCACAACAATATTGAATTTGTATTTTGATTTACCCATTTCGCCTGCTTCGATTTGAAAATTGCTGTATTGCAATTATCGACACAATTTAAATGAATTGTGCAACCCTACTTTGCAGCCATATTGCCAGCATTTTGTTGAAACTTCTGTAGTTCTTTTTACCAAGCGAGAGATATCGTAGATATTTACCCACTCAGAATTACAGCCCAGCTACTCAAAATTACGATTTGAAAGATATGATGCGACGGGATTAACCCTTGACAGCTTTAGGCTTGTTGTCAAAGACAAATAAAAACATGAATGCTCAATAGAATAGTTTTAAAAAGAAACACATCACCATCTCTATCTAGACAAATGGAGTTAAGCTCAGGATATACAGTAAACAAGTTTATGTTCCAGGCTGGACCTTTACTAAATTTGCGTTATTACAAATATCATAGTTTCACTTTAGTTCATTTGAACCATTTGGTTCAATGTTGGATCTGCAGTGGCATCACCGTTGTTGAATGCATTTTTGTAATGTTTAGCACTCTGGATGTTGCCTAATGCAGTGGCATATTGTCTGTGTCTTATGTGAATGGCATCCCCACAGAGATTAGTGCTGGTGTTTCGTGTGAGAAGCTCCCTGTTTGAACTGCTACCTATCACAACAAGCTGCCCATAGAACAACAGACCCACACACACAACTATGCAGTGTTGGTAGAGTGGCCTATAGTTACACTGCCTTTCCCAAGCCACTGCTCCCTTTGAAGCCACTCTCTGTATGTGCATGTGTGTGTGTGTGCATGCATGTGCGTGTGAGGGTTAAATGGACAGTGGAGCGTGACAGACAGACAGGCTCTCACACTCTGAGGCCCACTCTGCCCTCCAGCTACGCTTAGTTCAGACAGACAGAGAGGGAGAGACTGTGACAGACAGAAAGAAGTGATTTTTTTTTTTTTAAATTAGCTGCTTGTGTCCCTAGGCTGTGGATTCCACTGGGAAGGTGAGAAAGAGGGGGAGGATGGATGATGGGACGAAGAGAGAGGGCAGACAAAGGGAGCGAGGAAGAACTGGACAGAGATTCTGAGTGATGGAGGTGTTGATGTCAACTATTGTAAAAGTTGGTTTGACAGTGTTTCATCCATCAACCGGCCAATCAGAAACAGTCATAACTAATTGGGTGTATTGTGCAAAGGTTGATCAACCATAGGGGTGTGTGTATGTGTGTATATATATATGTATGTGTGTATGTGTTGACAGAGACTGATAGAGGTCAGGTGGTCACAGAACGTCCCCAGGGTACAAGGATATTACCTTCCACTGACATCACACAGGAGTCCTGCTGTGTTATCTGACTACCATTACACACACACACACACACACACACACACACATTGACATTCACACACACACAAACACACTAGTCATGCATGAACATACACACAACATACACTTAACACCCCTAAAACATAACACAGTCGAGACAATCCATCAACGGCCATGAGAAACTGCCTTTCTTCGTCTTTCAATCCAGTCCACCTTCTTCTTCTCTCTTTTTGCCATTTTACCTGCTGTTTTGTCTTGTAGGCAGTAATCCGGAGAGTTCTCAAAGTAGACCAGGTCGTTCTTGGTGGCCTTCCTGAAGGCTTTGTTAGCTACAGCGAAGCCTGTCCCGTCCTGATTCATCGTTACCTCGATGGCCCCGTTGTATTTCCTCCTCAGGTAGTCACCGGTCTTCCGGAAGTCTGACATGGCCATCCAACATGTCCGCAGTGTGCAAGAGCCGCTCACACCGTGACATTTACACTCCAGCTTCATGAACCGCTTCACTGCCTAAAAACAGAGAGAAGTGGTTATTGTGTGTATGTATTTAGCCATCTTGACATTTGGTTTTACATGTTCTGTAAATGCAGCGTTAAGACATAAAAATGTAACCTAATTTTATAAAAACATATTTCTCACCTAATGCTCTAGTGGTATCTAGTTCTTGTAGATAATATTTGGTTTCATCTGCCGAGGTTTCAAGATAGATATCCACCTCTGACTTTTCTGCCTCCACTGCAAGACAATGGAGGTAAAAGGATTTTCACCCTGGATGATCCACAGATCTTAGTGAAGGCTTCATCTGAGCTACTAATAGTCCCTTAACTGTTGACAGTGAAGTCCCTGGATTACCCAGAGATATGGAGACATGTGCTGTTGAATTCTCTGAAAGTGTTTTTTTTACAACTGTGAGCACCACAGACAAAATTCCTTTTACCGACATTGGGTTGGCGACAAACAACTCAGATCCAATTTCAACTTTGTATTAACATGTGATCTGTAACTGAAAATTGTATCTGTATAAGAACACATTTCAACGCAAGGTGTAAATGCAAGTTCTGAATGAAACAAATCTGAATGGAACCCTAGGCAGCTTATCATATCTCCTAACAGTGCCTTGTAAGAGCCCCCCTGCAGGAGCACAGGACACGACCTGTGAACACTTATAACCTGACAATTATGAAGAGTTACAGATCAAATATTGAATCTTTTCCCACATTCAAACTTTTGACGTTTGAAATTCAAATAAAAACGGACAGCCCTAAAATGCACCCAGAATGCATTGTAATTTGGAATGGCATTGTATTGAGATTGGATCCCAGCAAGGTGTGAATGCGCTCTGTATACAGTTTGTCTGCGTTGTTAAGAAAATAATCTCTCTAAGAAGTTGATGGGTAACGTAACTCTGGATCAACTAGTTTGTCTGCTCCACCTACATCATTATAGAGATTCGATCACAGTGCAGGTGGAACCTTGATAACAAGAATGCTTAATACCAGGAAAAAGCCTGTTATCATTACCAACATAACGTTGCCAGAAAAGGATTGCATGTTAATACCAGGTGTAAATGGGGTCCAAGATGCAGATTTATCAAATCCCAAACAAATAAAACATAAACCTGCAAAGCTAGATATATGTATTTGGGTTAATTGATGCCGCTGTAATCACACACTTACTGTTCTGCCACAGCGGTTGTTGTGTAGGTTCATGAGTGCCCGTGCGTCTCGGACTGTCCTCTCTTTGGCATCTATGAAGGCTTTGGCAAACTTGATCCCATAGTTGATGTTATCACTACAGCCACCCCAGTCAAACTCTCCTCTCTCATCGCTAGCCCGTCCCCGCTTGTGCGGGTCGCAGTTACACATTTTCAGCTCCCCCTGGCTGCAGGCGCGAGTAAGCGCATACACCACTCCTGCTGAGGAGATGGCGTAGACGAATGCTGCTTCACGACTGCCTGAGAAAGAGAGAAAGCACAAAAGCAAAAAATAATAAAATATAGAGTATAGACTGAGGTAGAGGTTGAAATAACACAATCTATTATTGAATACAGAAATTGTAGTTACTGATATCATGAAATACAATACATTTTGTACAGCCTAAAGACCTAAAAACTGTGCACCCCACATGCATGCACAGATACACTTAATGCCATGACCAGGCCTGGGTGTGAGCCATCAGAACATGAGGGTGCAGCTGACGGGGGCATATCAGGCCTGATGTGGAGTATAGGACAGCTCTGTTTAAATATTATCATGGAAATAATCCCAGCTGCGGGGCTCTCCTCTGCTCACATAAATTGTTTAAATACAGACACAGTGATACCCCATTAATCAGCACCAGGGTGATGTCATGACAGCATTTTCTACCATTGCTGTGCTTTTCTGGTCTCTAGTTCCTTAGAATATGAGTCATTTATTGTGTGGCCAAAGACACATAGAGAATTAGATATAGTGTTTAGTCGCAGTTGCTTTTTGCAGCGCCCCTGGGAGTGAATACCTTTAAAAGACAACAGCCAGAGGCAGAAGAGCTTGTCCATCTTTAGTCACAGCCTAACAGACAAATGTAGTTTTCACTTGGTGCATCTGTACTTAAAAGTTGAAACGACTCAAATGCTGTTTCAGATAGAATAAAATGATGCACCTGAAATTAGATTCTCATTTCCCCAGTGAGTAAATTAATCCTCTGTATGAATTGGCTTCTTGTGAAGTAAAAGCCAGATACTGAAAGCTGTATATTTTAATTACACTGTACATATAAAAGTCCAACTGAGAATCTTACAGGAAGCAGAGAGCTCCACTGTGTTGTTGTTAACGTCATATCTCCGAGTGTGGAGAACAGCCCCTGTGCTGCAGTGTTATTAAAGAGAAAAGCCATTGTTATAAACGCTGCAAAGCCGCTGCAGTGTGAGTTGATCAGCTGGTCTCATGCGTTGGTGGTCCACTCCACTAACATTAGCTAGTAGTCTCTGGGTGAGGGGGTACAAAGTATCCACAAGACGCTTCTCTTTTGTCTTGCAGAGCTAACTATTAAAAATATTAAATAAAAAATGTGCCCAAATGCTTGCCTGTTTTGAAGATAAACTACAAAATGTGCGTGCTGTCCATCGTCTGGGTGCTGCACTGTGCTCTTGTGGTTGAGTTAGCTTTTTTTGTACATCAACTTTATTAACTACGTACGAGAATTGTCTTTTCGGCATGTATGTCTTATTCACAATCATAGAAAGTAAGAATTGCAATTCATACGTTCAGCCATAACATTAAATTCAAATTGTCATGGCTCGTAATGATTTGTCCACCTCCCTGGCCCCCTGACGACCATCTGGTACCAATGCTATGAAACATGACACATAATCATAAAGAATTTCTATTACATTTGCTGCTGAGGTTTGTGGTTACCAGAGCATGAATCCTGATGTTTTTGGTGACCATGCAAGCTTTCCATCTTGTGCCACTAGCAAGCCATTTTTTTACTGACACACAAGAAACATCAGTATCTAATAAAACGTATACTCATGCTCCCCAGATGATGAACTCTTTCTATTTTGGACCCCACTTTAGGTTTCCTTTAACCTTCAGGTTGAAATGTCAACTTTGAATACCCAATAACTCATTATGTAATCAGCAGGTTGCTGTGAAGACATTCAGCTCCCAAGAGGATAAACCATTTTTAGACCTTGTCAACATAGAATTCCTTTCAGCCGTGTTTTTCAGTCATCCATCTCACGTGCATCTGACATGCCCAAGCTTGAATCAAAATGTCTTTTTTAGGCCACAATGGCCAGCCCCAGTTTGTATTTTAATCAAATCAGCTGTCTACACGGGACACATAATGGCTGGTGTTTCACTTGTGCCTCACGCATGCAATATGAGGCAAAGAGTCTATGTATTTGTCTCTGAGCGCTGCCAAAACATGCATGACCACAACTGTCTCTGTTTCTAACCATGCTCACACACATAATTGTTTTAGTTTGATCGCAACCTCAATGTTGCTGTTTTGGTCATTTGAATTTACAACACTGTACTGCAGACTAACACATAAATACATGAGTGAAGCTATATTTCCTATGTTTAGGAATTGGGAAATACTCAAGTACCAGCACTTTAAAATAACATCACAAAAACTAGCTGATAGAGTACTGATAATAAATGAATAACAGTGGGGAACTTTTGTATCTGAAAACAATCTGAACCAGCCAAGGCTAGATGAGATTGTGTGGTCCAACCTACTTGCTCTACATTCACTGGAATGTCCTATTCCATCTCTAGGGTGAGGAGAAGGGGGCAGTGGGTGCTGTTGAGGCGGCGTGTGTGGGGGAGGATGGAGGAAGGTATTGCTGGTCATCATTCAAATCTGCGTTGTTTGCCTGACAGTGAGAATATCTCTCTAAATATTTACATCTACATTACTGTTTATTCCTGTCCTCCACACACGCAGCCTGTATCTCCATATCTCCTGTTTTTTTCCATGCATTGTTAACCCCCACACAAGCTTAGGATGGATGGAAGAGAGAGAGTAGAACGTCTGATACTAAGTCTGTGGAGACAAGCACCTTATTTTATGCAGCCTGAATCCAGATTCACTACGATGAACTACTGTAAATTAAGCCTTTACCTTTATGCCTTGCTCCAAAAGCAACAAATTCAAGAGAAAGCATATAGGCCACAACCATAACCCCAAAGATGTAGCATTAGATTAGCATTTTATTGGTTCCACTGCATGTAACAGTGACTTACAGGTGCATCACTGCGTACATGCCCTGCATTCAGAATGCAACTGTAATGATAAATAATGGCTACTGCAGTATCATTGCAAAATAATGTGTGATGGACAATTTATAGAACTTTTATCATTTAATCTTTCATGCAAAATAGCCAGCTGGTGGAGGACACCTTTCCTATCAGGTGTTTTTACAGACGAGCCCCTGTCGCTCTATTATTCAATAAATATTCATGATTCAGACAGTGTGCAGTTATAAAACTCTTCAGGAGGAGGAAGTATACATGCACTCTCTACAAAGAGAGTTGAAAAATACGTATGTTGTAACATGCATGTGCGCCCGTTTGCATATGCGTAAAGGCATGCATCTATTACACAGCACAGAGGTCTGGCAGGAGTGGAAAAACAAAATGATGACAAGCCTGCGTCTTGAAGCCTGTGTGTTTATTGACGAGGCGTAAGGCATTACAACAGTCCATTAGGGTCTATAAACACGGAGCACTAGCGTACGTGAGAGGGAAAGATCGGAGAAAGAACAGAGTGAGCGGAGATGGACGGAGAGAAGAAGGGACAGGCCGTAAAAATGAAGGAGGAGAATGAAGAGTGAGATAGGGGCAGATGGGGCTCAGGTTCAGACTCAGTATCTCTACTCTTTGGCCACAATCAGTAATTAGACAGGAAGATATGTAGACACACCCATTGACTTACTCCGTAGCAAGACACGTCCAAACACGGTGTGGTCGCGGTCCAGTGTGCTGCAGTTCCAGCGGTGGTGTCTGAATTGGTGCTGGCACTCTCTGATCCACTCTTTGGTGCCCTCGCCGATGGCCTGCATGATGTCTGGGTGGCGCTGACAGAGTTGCCGCTGCTTATTCACCAAGCCTGGGATGTTGTCGCAGATCACACGGGCCCCCAGCGCACCAATGTACCTGCAGACGCAATAGACACACAAAACGTCTACTTCATTTAAAAGGACTCATATGCAGAATACAAAGTCACAGCAGTGATTGATGGTATTTTGCAATTAATTAGTACACATAGGCGCCCTCATATGGTGGGGATTTACACATGTGGATACACACGCTCGAAGGTGTTGAGTGGCGTGAACGAGAGCTGCAGTAACAGTCCTCTGTGAGTCAGAGTTCACTACACTTAACAGTTTCAGGTTTGCGAGCAGGAGGGGAGTGGAAACCATTTACTTTGCTCTCCAAATAAATAAGCACTTAACCTCTCCCCACAAGACCTGCGTGTGTGTGTGTGTGTTCAAATGTTTCCCAGTGGAATAGTTGAAATCATGTCGTCACAAATCAGAGCACGAAGTCTGGGGCCTCCAATAACCCTGTCAAACTAAGTCCCCATTTACTCACTTTACTCCTCTCTGTCTTCTGTCTGTTCGCTCTCATGCTCACCATACTCACAGTTCTCTTGTATGCCTCCAATCTTTCTCCCTGCCTTGATAAAATAGACTCCTACAGTATCCTAAAAAGATAAATGCTGCGTTGAGATTACCACGAAAATATTACCGGAAAGCTAATTGTGTGTGCATGAGACCTCTTGCAGCTCGGTGGCTGCAGGGTTTTGGCGGGTCAGCGAGTGGAGGTCAGGGAGCGTGTAGCTGTGTGGTCGTGTTTTACGAGGTTGGACGAGAGGATGGAGATGGCTCTCTGCTCCCAAGAGTGGGATTAGAGAGGAGGAATAAGAACAGAGTGCTCATCAAAGGAAAGAGCCAGAGCAGCAATTCACACTTAATTTTCTCTCTGAGAGTCAGGAGGACTTGTGGATTTAATAGGATAGTAAATCATTATCCACAGGTCTAAAACAACATGCTGTGAAGCCCTGCGACTATAAAGTGAATCATAGAAGAAAGACAAGTGGGACACAAATGGAAGGCTTTTATTGACTTCTGATGACGCAGCTGATATTACATCGACCTCTGTTGCCATGCCATCTTCTCAAGCGCTATTGAATCACAAGAAACACTAAAAAAGACGAATAATCTGATCGTTTTCTTAAATGTTATCAGTAACTTTTTATATTTTACAAAAAAATCTAATTTCATGAGAATGCATGTATTATGGTGTCTTTGTATTACATTATTTATGCTTTTTCACCTTTCTCAAATGGCTCGAACATCCCACTATCATAAAGCCCCGGATCTGTCATCACTTATTGTACACCCACAGAAATGTGATAAACAGTTAGAGACTGTATCCCCTAAACTAAATTCCCCTCAAAGCCAATAATGCCCAAAGCCTCTACACACACGCTGGTCCCACTACTCCCCATAACTGCTTTTAATCTACACAAACTATTAGGCATTCCATCACTCCCATACCCGCCCACACACAGACACTTCTCTCATAAACACACTCACACACATGGATATTTTCACGTATGTTATTGCGCAGGCAACGAGATATTTTGTTCAACCCTCACCTATGCTCTAGATGGCTGGTTTTGGGGTATTTTAGTGAAGTAATTTGCGCGTGGTACCTGGTGAATTAATGACTGCTCTGCCTTGTTGAACGCAGGCCCCATCCTTTGCTCAACACGCGCTCAGCCAACAGCGCCAATATAAATTACATTTATCGCTCTATTATTATTGCACAATGTGGCAGGCCAACAAACTGACATGAAGATAAAATGCCTATCAGGAACTAAACCTGAAAGACGCTTGAATAGTTCACAAACTAATAATAAATAGGTTATTTTAATGTCCCATCGTGTTTCTTACTCTTTTTTCAGGAGCATATCATTTTGAATTAAATTGAGTGGTGATAGATAAAAACACATTTGCGTTTCTCATTGCAGTCGTTTCCCCATAAAAAATCACAAGGCAACGCATTCATTCGTGACAAATAATAGCCTATGAAACACTTTTTTTTTTTTTTTTTTTTTTAATAAACCGCAATGTGTTCAAATGATTTGCTGCAAAAATGCACAAATAAGACCAAGAATGCTAAAGTTTAAGATGTTGCAACATCGATGCAAAAAAGCAATGTCGGCATATACAGTGACTCGGCGATAATAAGTGATCAAACCCTCAAACCTCATAATGTCTACAAATCGCTGCCTTGAATTAATTGGAACGGGTTTTGCTTTTGGAAAGGGGTTATTAACATGGTCATCATACGTCAAATTCGTTGGCAATTTGAATCCCTGAAGTTTCTATCGAAAGACTAAGGCTATAGACAGTCCCAGCTCCATTTCAAATGATTAAGATCAATGATTGATGTTCAAAATCATGTGCCATTTCCTTCCCTTCACAGTTAGGCTCCCGATCAAATTTAGTTAATAATAATAATAATAATAATAATAATAACAATAATAATAATAATAATAATCATTTAGGGTACTTAGCAGTTCTTCCAAAAACAAATTCGGATCCCCTAAATGTTGGCAGGCAGGTAGGCCTGTAGGTGTGATGTCTGCAGACAATACTCACCACCATGAAGAGTCCACTCGAGGCGTCACCAGCAGCAGCAGCAACAGACACGCACAGTAAATCCTCGAACTGGCACCGTGGTTTTGGCATGAAGAAGACCGGGGGGAGAGTTTGGCTCCCGGCGAACCACAGCTCCGAATCCGGGCAGCCCGGAGGCTCAGAATCCTGTTTAAACCCAACATGACTCTACGCTTTTTTTTAAACCACGAAAAGTTCCCCAAAAATTAAAGATTTGGGGGGGCGGGGGGGCTTTAACAAACGAGGTTTGATGTGATGTCGGCTAAGCACCCATTCAGAAGGTAGGCCTCATTATCCAGTGTGTAGCTCCATATTAATAGCGCGACTGTCAGGAGTGTGAGGAGCGCGTTTTCGGTGCCATGTGCGCACCAGACTCTCCACTGAGCACTTCTGGCTGCCGACAGGAGGTTTACCTGACCACACGAGCAACAAGTGTTTTTTTCACCTCTCCAGTCAGGTCCCCAACACGTATCCTTGATTTTGCCTTAGTTCAGAGGCAGAAATAGGATCCGAATCATAGCTGGAGCCAAAATGTGGGAGTTGCGTGACTCGCAGCAGTTCTGTCGACTTTGTGACTCTGTGCTGGGTCGGATGCTTACATTGGACCTCTCCTTTATCAGTGCGCTGTGGACAGAGTCAGAGCTGGGAGGGAGGGAGAGAGAGATGAGGGAGGGCTCGCTGCTGACGGCTCCTCTTGCCCATTGGGCAGATGCAGGGGTTACAGAGTTTGATAGGTAGGAGATATTAAAGAGGGATGGATGGAAGTGTGTGTGGGTGTGTGTGTGTGTGTGTGTGTGTGTGTGTGTGTGTGTTGCTGGGGTTAAGGGGCGATGGTGCTGTTGTGGTCGAGTCGAGACGGTCCGAATGTGAGAAGTGCATCTGTAACCCCAATAGTTATTGATGATGGCGCCTTCATTTTACAACCCAGTAAAACTGGATAATTAAATCACACGAAAATGTGTTTTTTTCATATTTTAAAGGGTATTTTCCATTCTTGATTTATGATGCAATCATTGGGTGCAGCAAAATAACCAGAGACCCTACATACACCAAGTATATGTTGGAAATCCAATTGTTAATTGCAGCCACAGATTTATTTTAGTGGCTATGGTATTCACCCAGATATTATTTTATCCAACATCTATTGTTATTGTCAATTCATTATAATTATTCAACATAATCATATTCCTTGGATATGTATATGATTGTATTTCTACTCCTCATGCTGTTCCCCACATACACCTTTCACATAGACATTAATGTTAATATCAACCTGGGGGTTGCAGATAAAACTAAGCCTTTTGGCTAAATGTGGCGCAGTTTCATCATATTCGCGTAATGAGTGCTGTCCCTGATAAAGAAGTAATTTAATCTGTGACATCAGTTAAGTTATGATTATGGTTATTATTTACAAATACTAATTTAAATATTTGTTATGCCTGCAGCCGTGCACCACCTAAAGCATAGCAGAAATGAAAGTTAGAGAAAAAAGGAAAGGGAAGGGAATGTGGGACTTGGAGAACAGAGCCAAATCGTCCAGTGGAACAGCACTATGTCTTAAATATGAACCACATGTGTAAGAGAGAGTGCTGAGACAGCGCTCGAATAAAGCACACACACACACGCACACGCACGCACACGAGAGAGCAACCATCCTTACCTTTTTTCCCATGCGTGCATGCATCTTGAGGTTGTCATCAGGCTTTGTAGCGGTCTGTCATCCATTATCAAATATCAAGTCCTTGAATGACTCCTAACAAATCAAAACCTAATTTTAGGAATCCAAAAATCTTGAACTGAAAAAATGACTTGCTCCACTTGTTAACAGACACTTTTGTTGCACTGTTCTTATCAGTGTAGACTTGAACTTCTCTGGGGAGTTTGTGATATTGGATTAAGAATACCAAAGTTGATTCAGCTGACCCACTAATGCCAACAAACAAGTAAACAAATCGGGAAAATCCTTGTTGGAATTGAAACAAATTAGCTCTAGCTGTCGCAAACTCCTATTTCATCGAAAGCTTGAGAAAAAAGCTCAAGTGTTTATGCCAAAGCTGCTGTTAAAGCTAAGCTCCTTTTAGAGACATTTGTATTTCTGCTCAGAGCTCGGAAAGCAGGCTGCTGTCAGAATGGGACACACACTGGTTTAAATGTTTTCAGAGACAGGCACATTCACAAACACACAGACTACAGTGGGTACAGGTTTGTCACAGGCGGTGAATATTTGTGCATTGCAGCTTAGCTCACAATTTTCTGCTAAATCAAAAAGGAATTAGGGAAGCACAAACACGGCTGAGTTATGCTTCTCTCTCATGCGGCTGGAGCTGGAACAGACTTTCTCTCTCTCTCTCTTGGTCTCTCTCTCAGCCTGTGAACTTGACCCCAGCTTTCTCCCCATAAACAATAACAGAGTGAAATGCCTTCCTCTCAGTTGGAGGAAAAGTTTGCCCTGATGTACGAGGTCTGATCTGGCAACCAACTCCTGAGAGGAAAAATACAGAGTACTGATAAGGGACTTGCAGGGGGAAAAGAGAATGGGCTAAATGAACCAAGAGCAAGCCAGAGGCATGCACTGTAGGTGAAAGAGTTGGACTAATAGCCCAGTAATGTGTCCCCTGTGGGGATTATGCTGTGGGCTGT
Source organism: Anarrhichthys ocellatus (assembly GCF_004355925.1). Lineage (NCBI taxonomy): Eukaryota > Metazoa > Chordata > Actinopteri > Perciformes > Anarhichadidae > Anarrhichthys > Anarrhichthys ocellatus. The sequence goes on along the minus strand of NW_022280035.1, from coordinate 10,192,342 downwards.
CACTATAGGCAGTCCAGGAATGAGCTCAGGGTGTATTCCCATCCCCTGGCAGGTTGAGGAGAGAGGACAGCCTGTCGTCAGACCTGGCGAAGTCCCCATACTGATGGGACACGCAGGGGCAAACTCAACACTGGATGGAACAGGAACAAGGGACAGGTGAAAGAAGGACAAAGACAAAAAGGAGATCAACTGAAGCAATTGTATGAATGATGGGGCGGGGGGGAGGTGGGGTTACTGTATTCAACATCATTATCAACTAAGAGACAAAATACCTCATTTGTCATTGCCTTACTGATAAACCCTTAAAGGGACAGTTCACCCCTCCAATCAGAAATACATATTTTTCCTCTTACCTGTAGTGCTATTTATCAATCTAAATTGTTTTGATGCGAGTTGCCTAGTTTTGGAGATATCAGCTGTGGAGATGTCTGCCTTCTCTCTAATATAATGGGACCACACGTGCTCAAAGCACCAAAAAATACATTTGAAAAACTTTACAGCAATGTGTCTTTCTGGAAAGGGACATTGTTGTTGAGTTGACACAATCTATTACTCAAACTGGACTTCCTGGATCGTATTTCATGTATCATCTACACTATAATAACATCACGCAACTCAGGCGGGTCTCATCCAGCCTTTGTAGCTATACCTACGAAAAAGAATGCGCCTTAATTTGTAGATATCCAAAAGCACACAGGGTGGTTGGAAGAGGCGGTGGATGGGTCCAACAACCAGTGACTTTTCAGTCTGTTCATTCCCCATGTAAAACGAGAATGTTGATCTACGTATTTGTCACGTAACATGAATAATGTAGTTACGGCACTGCCGTGGGTATGTTAACCAAAACAACGACCTTTTCCTAAACCTAATCAAGTAGTTTTGTTGCCTAAACCAACTGAGTAGTTTCCTGTGGGGACGAAAGTTTATTTTGTAAAGACCGTAAGCAGGTAACAAGCATCAAAATTGACACGTGTTGCTGGCTTTCAGAAGGAAAACGCACAAAAATTGAGGGGTAACTTTTTGTAAGACATCATTCGTATGAGGATAGGAAGTCTTGAACGTTTCCATTCAAAATAATTTTATTTGAATCCTTGCAGGAGTACTTATCGTAGATGGATCTAATACTGTCATAATTTCTGCGTGTTAAGTAGCCGTGAAGATAAAAGGACCAGGCCTGAGTGGTTGTTTGGATAATAATCAGCTGAGAATCCAGTGGCATTATCTATAAAGCTAATGAAAGGTCAGAATACAACACAGACCCTAAAAATACACAGTCCTCCAGAGACAGACCAGCCATAATGTGCGTGTGCATGAGTGTGCCAGAGAACCAGATCTGTGATAATTTATTGTCCTGTAAATTTAGATCTGCTGACAGAGATGAACTGCTTTGAACAAACAGAGGTGCTGGAACTCCAGAGCTCTTGAAAGGTATGTACATTGAGAGAAAGTTTGTGCCTGCACAGATGCAAAACAAATGCTCACACAGACACATCCATAACTGCTGCCACAGTATGTACCCATCATGGTTGGCCTCTACAGGGCTAAGCCCTGCATACTTGTGACCCATTCTTACTTTATCCCCAGGGTAGCCTGGCAATAATAGATTTTGTCAACACAATAAGTGTTTGTAAATGTGATGGTGATAACTAATAGAATAGGTTGCTGGAGGATGCCGTCATGCTGGACAAATTGGGAGCATGCACACACACATAGACACACACAGACTGGCTGTAGAGCAGGTGATACAGATGACATTAAAGGGATATCCTAAGACACTTCTTAGGAGAAAAGAAGCATGCTCCACTGGCAATACATAGAATGGGCCAATGATACGAACAGATAATCAGACATAAATCATTAACATTAGATATAGGGTAGACTGGGATCAACTTAAATCAGACTGCTTTGATTTTCCTTTTCTATTGTTTAAATTTCATATTTCATAGAGTTAAATGTTTTTAAATAATCCAAATTGAAATTTACCTTTGTGGATGCTGGTTATTTTGACAGCACAGTGTCTCCTTGCTCCCTCTTTGTGGAACTGAGTTTGTGCTGAGTGGTTTCCGGTCTTAGTAGGGAACTGTGTGACGTACACTGCAGGTCATGGGCAGCTGGTCACATGGCTAGCTGAGGTAACAGTGAATCAGTAAATTGAACTCTGAAACATTGTTTTTTTTCCACACAGGATAAGGAGTGAGTCACTCTGTAAACCAAAGACTGAAATCATTGGTAGAACAGCTGCCCATGTTTTTATCGGTAGCAGCTTGTGTTTTTCATTTGTTTATGCAGGAGTTGAGAGACAAGAGCAATTAAACCATGAAATTATTAATTATTAATTAATTAATTAATCCAATACCAGGTTTGTTTCTTGTATTGGAGGCTCTCATTTGGGGTCAAAAAGCGGATCCATTTATTTTAGGATTATGACATGTGGTGAGGATCTTGTGTGTGTGCAATTGTGTTTATGAACGTGTGCATATGTAAGCAAAAATTTGACTTATTTTTGTCAGGGCGTCTGCTTTTAACTATTACAGTCAGCAAAATACTGACAGTCAAAAACTGTTGACTGACAAAAACAAATCGAGAATAAGACCGTTAATGTTTTTCTTGCCTTCTCGTCAATGTTTCACATTGAAACAAAAAAAATAGTTAAATAGCAAAGCTAGGTGGTGAAAATATATTTCTTTATTTTTGGGTTCAACTTTGAAGCTGCTTTTCAATATTTTCATATTAAAAATGGATAAATGATTTGTTATTTGAAAGAAGATGCTCGTAGTGATAAACCCACAAAGAATTATCATCCGACTGGCACAGCCTACTGGAGCAAGTAGGGGTTAATTGTCCAATAACACCGACATGGACTAGCGGATCCAGGTATCGAACCGCCGATTGAAGGGTGACCTTGCTCTGCCACTGAGCCACAGTCGCCCACATATGAGAACATTTATGAATATATTTGTAACCTGTAAGTTTCCCTCTGAAAACTTTGTAATGTAACATAACAAAAACAGAGCAAAAACACTTTGTTATTGGCTATCTCTGTCACAAATTGATATATATTTGGAGGTCCGTGAAACCCCCTGTTCAGATCGTATTGTGATGGTTATACGAGCCCTGTGTGACCTGTGACGGGGTTGGCAAAGACCCTGTGGTAGGGGCTGCAGGAAACCTGCTGTGGCTGTTTTGTGAGCACTCACACAGTGTGATTGACATTTAGTTCTGTAGTGAAGGTTGTATGGGCTCGTGTTTTAGGTTGAACTCTTGAGTGCGGGACATCACGTCTCTTTGGCAAAAGGCTTGAGGGTTCTAAGTTGTAGGAGAGGTCCCTCCACGCCCTGAGTGATGAGAGCAGGGTTTAACCGGCTGCAGGTGCGCTCGAGACAGGCGGGTAGGGCCTTTGAAGTGGAAGCCAACTGGGACCCCGGCCCATCTCTGACCAGCAGCCAGCACAGACACATTCGCTTTCAATTAAAACTCTCCCTTCTTTCTCGATCTTTTGCTTTCTGCTCTCTCCTTCAATACTATATGTTTATGTTTAGAAGAGAACAGTCTTAAAACTGTGATGCAGTAATTCCAATTCTATATTGTTACTAATTAATAACTGATCTGATCATCTAATTGTCTGTTATTTGTCTGTGTTTGTGTGAGAGTGTGCTCAGTTCTTACGTCACCTCTCACTTAGGCTTCATGAATCTTCTTCTGTCTCATGGCCAGGTTCAGCTCATAGAAAACTGCGGGTCCTCAGTGCTTTGACACCCTGATTTATTGTTTCTGATTTATTTGTTATGTGATGAAATCAGGGATGTCGTCACTCTCGTGCTCTGTCATCTGAACAGGACACATCCTGTCTTTGACACTGCTTGTTTAGCAGCTAAGTCATACCAGCTCTGTTACCTGATAGAGGAATATTGCAAATGCTGCTGTGGCTTATTGGCTGCTTTTATTTGAACATATGTACACACTCAAGTATGTATGTAAGCATGCACACATCTCATTAAAGAGTGAAAAAGAGAAATAAATGGCGGTTTCGATGGTAAGCTCCCTGGAGGCAGCTACATCTGGCTCCTGTTAGCCACAAGCGTATAAAAATCAAATGTGGTTTAGTCCCAGACACACAGACACACAGACACACACACACTCACACACACACAAACTCTGGGAGGTAGGACTCCAGCATGGTGGTCACCCCCAGCAGTCCCAGTCTCTCCAATACCAACCCTAGTGAACTCAGCAGACATCAAGGGGCTCAGACATGGACTAGTACTCCTGGCACAAATCGTAACAACAACCCATACACAGCCTCTATACAAAATATTAAACCCTTAAAACCGTGTGGATACCTGTCTGCCGGGCCGGGCCTCTTATATGTCTGACTGAGAGTGGGGGGTGTCAATAATAAAGAGTCATAAAAAAGTCAAACTCGTAGTTCTGTCGGTGGTAACATACTGTATTCGGATAAACAGGGAAAAATGTTTACAACAAAATATTTTGCATGCAAATGCGAACATCAGCCTGTAATTTTTTTTCTTTCATTTTTATTTTCAGTACCGTCAAAGTGTGACCCTATAGTAGAATTTAAAAAAAGAGTTTTTGATTTATCTATATGTGAATTAGGAAAATTGACTTAGATTATTGTATCCTAAATTTGAAGACTGAAACAGTTATCTGATTTACTGTATCAGTTAGTCGACTGACAGCAAATTAACAATATATAAATATATAGATGTATCAGTCTGGGCCAAAGTGATGGACAGACCGACATCCCCAGCGCCACACTGCTAGCATGACTAGAGATGGGAATTATTCTCTATTTCCAGCTTTTATAATGTGAGGATTTTATGTCTTTCTTTAACAGATATGATAGCAAAATGAATATGCTTGGTCAAATAAAACAGGCATTGAAACGATGTTAAAGCATACTACTGCACAAAAACAACGATTCTACGATGAGTTCATCGACAGGATGTAAGAGATAGTTTATATAAACAGATACTCATGGACAAACAAGTAACCAGACTAGCTCCACACCCCAGCTGTCCAAAAAAACCAGTGCACGCTCTGTGACACATTGCCCTGCAATGAAATTCATCATCCTCATCATCGTTGCTTCTGATAGTGAAATCGATAACGTGTGCTTTAGTAACTGTGTGTGTAATTGGTGGCTGACAACATCATTAGAAATAAACTGTTTGTGATGTTCAGGCAAGCAAACTGAGAAGAAAGTTCATTTGTAAGGCTATCACACTTTTCACCTCATTAGAGACTGACGTTTACTGTAATTTCTACAATTTTCTGGTTTTCTGGTCATGTATAAATGCCACTGAGGTCAAAGAGAGCTCATCCATGTGTGCTCCTCCAGGCCCAGCAGGCATGTCAAAAAGAATCTGCAGCCCTGCGAGTCTGTCTCTGGCCTTCAATTTCCTGCCATGTTAAATCCTGGACAGAAGAGCGATCTTGATTTCAGCTTGGGTGGGATGCCCAGCACTTCAATAACATTTGTGGTATTGATATTAACATGTAATGTCAGCGTTATACCACCAGTACCAAAGCATATTCGTTTAAAGCTTTTCTCTTGAATGTGTGAGCGCTGGCATAATCCAAAGCCTTTGTTGCACACACTGTGAAATAGTGACCAGTTTACCAGCTCCATATGAATGCCCTTGTGATTGCCAAGCCCATGTCAAAAAGCTGCAAGAGACTGACTGCATCCAAATGAAAACATTTTCTTGGTGGAGAGCACCAGATTTCATGCCATGTTTTAACAATAGCTGTGTTGTGGTCGACTGAAGCAGTCCAGTAAAAGCTGGCATTCCTTGGCAGCAGGCTGGCACTTGTCCTGGACTGTCAGAGTGAAATGTTGCCCTTATGTCAGCTCTCAGTAAAGTCCACTATCTCTGACTGTGATAGACAGGCCCTCTCGTCTCTGGAGATCTATCTCATGCTGAGATACACAAAGGCTGAGATCAGCCTCTGGACTGATTTTAAGGCCTGGAAGCATTTCCTGGCTTGTTGCTGCCAGGTTTCAGTAGATGCCAGGTGAGGATCAGAGAGTTTTTAGGCCGTCATTCGTCATGTTGCAGTGGTGGATGAAGTACTCAGATCCTAAATGTAAGAAAAAGTAACAATAGAGCAATGCAAAAATACTCCATTACAAGTAAAAGTCCTACATTTTAAACTTCAGTAAAAGTATTCAGTTAAATGTTTTTAAAATATCTAAAGGAAAAGTACTAGTTCTGCAGAAAAAAAATCTATATAATAGTATAAATTATATTATTACAAATACTGATGCATCAATACATACAGTATTAAGCTTAATTTTCAGAGGTGGCACTATTTTAAGTATTTTATAATGTTAGTTAAGTCCAGTTTTTCCCAACTCAGGGGTCAGTCCCCTTTAAAGATCAAATTAAATGTAGTGGAGTCAAAAGTACAATATTTCCCTCTGAAATGTTGTGGTGTAAAAGCCACCCCTTTAATTTCTGCAGCAAATATTTAAGCCCACCCCCCTGTGAGTCTCCTAAAGCACATCTGACCTTACCCACCAGCCCTGCTCCTTACACAAAAATGTTGCAATGTCTAGACCTTACCATATGCTTCTAATCCAACTCCAACGTCCTCTTTGGTTGTGTCTCTCCATTCTCCTACAGATCTCTCACACAAAGTCCTTTAGCATCCTGCTCTTTTCACTTAACCCCCCCATCCCAATTCGTCCAGCTTTACCCCAGCACCCTTATTGCACCTGACAACAATACATCTCTTTCTTCTCTTACCCAGAAATAACATTGCTAATGATGATCTCTCTCGTTTTGCTGATACATCAACTCTACATTTGCTCTAATTTGCTAAATGTTTGCTGTAATGTTTTTTTGTTTTTTCCATAATGGTTGAAAAAAATTCCAGTGAGGTAAGGAATTGCAGTTGTCTAACGGAATACTTTTGAGAAATATGCTTTTCTTTTTTCTTTCTTGACGAGAAGTATGAGAAGATCAATACCACTCTCATGTCTGCATGTTGAGCACAAACCCTGGAAACAACTGGCTGCAGTTAATAACAGTTGTTTTCTTTGTTGATTATTTTCACGATTAATAGATTAATCAAAGTTAGTAAAATGTCATACAAAAGTGAAGAATGCCCACCACAATTTTCCAGAGCCAGATATGTCATACATCATATTACGTATATGACATAAACTGGAACTAGTAAATGTTTGGCTTTTTTGTTTAAGAAATAACTTGATACATCAATTATTGAAATTGTTGAAAATACATTTTTTGGTCGATTGACTTTGGTTAATTAATAAACTAGTGTATATAGTTGTACTGCCTGCCTCTGTTCCAAGGTAAAACAGATCTGCCGACCAGAACCTCTAAATCCACAAATTAAAACATTATATCTTGTTTATTTAATCTTGAACCAAAGTGTAAACACAACCAATTGTAGTCTTACCCTGGATTATTTGCTGGAGTCTTTCCTGGCCAGGCCAGTGACTTTGTAAAAGGTGGAATGCTTGGTTTCACCTGTTGACTGTGGGTTTTCTTTTTCATTTCATGGCATCTTCATGTAGTCAGTTGGAGCATCAACAGGAGTTTTTTCACTACACATGAGCCCAAATAACGACAGCAACAGAATGTACATGGCGTTGCATGAGTGACAAATTAAAGGTCTTGTAAATCCTGACGAATCGGCCTGCACTTGAAACAGACGTTTGCTCGCTCGTACAGTGTGTATGCATTTGAGCCCTTTAGCAGAATTTTAGCAGGAGAAACACATGTCCACATTAGGCAGTTTCACTGATCAAGCTGATATGACTGGAGATAAAAGACCAAAGTGGGAACACCCCCCCCCCAGCAACAATAGCATTACAACTCTATGTCAATTTAACAGAATAAAATACAAAGGAGAGATCATCGGAGGAGATACAGTATCATTGATTTGGACATGGGTGTTTGTGAAGCACATGATATGAATTCAATTTTCAACATGAGGAATTTCACATGGTTTTTGTAAATGTCTCCAGAATGAGAGCAATGAACAGGCAAGAAAGAGAAGGAGGAGAGCAAGGTAGTGACTGATTACAGGGCATCAGACCAAATGGGAACCAGAGACTGTGAGATGTCAGAAAGACTATAGATTTATACTTTACCTGCTCCCCTGAGATCTAACACACATACACCCGCTTCAAGCACAAAAGAGGGGGGAGGATATGAAAGGATATGAAAAAGAATAGGCACCAAGTTGTAGGTCAAACAGTGTGAGAGGGTTAGTAAAATAAGACAAAGATGAGCGAGGGATGGATGACCAGAGAGTGAGTGAGTTGGAGCTGAGGTGAAAACAGCAACATCAGGAGAAAACATCAGCTGGGTCTTATTTAGATCAACCGTTTGTAACCGGTGAAAGGAGCCCTGTGCGCCCGCCTGTACATCTGCCCTCCGCATGTTGGACAGCAATGGGTGGGCTGCTCTGCTTTAGTCTTTCCCTCACATTGCCCTATGTCTTTGGTCAGACTACTCTGTATATACAGAAACTGAAATGTTAATTTCAAGGAAAGTATTGATTCTGATACTTCTGATTAAATGGATGATTCCCTTCAGAATTTTATTCTGAAACAGCAACACAAGGCACAAAAATTCCCCAATGAAAATCGTACTGAGGAAATTGCTTTGCAGTAGCGCAACCTATTTTGCCCATTCCAAAGAAGATCAGCAGCTTTCTTGGTGATTTTGATCATAGTTTCCTATAACTGGCCCTGAACATCAAGAAGACACAAATTCTCCTTTTCTCCTCCAGTGATACATGTTGACAACATCAGTCTCAAAAATGTGGATCTCTATCGTGGCAGCTTCCTCTCCTCCAGAGCTGACATTGAGAATTACGTCATCATATCAGCTGTGCCAGTGGGGCCTTTACAAAACTCAGGAGGAAAGTTTTTGAGAACCGGGACATACACGTCAGGCCCAAACTACTTGTTTACAAGGTTGTTCTTCACACTCTACTCGACCTGGGCCACTTACAGTGGACACATCAAAGCATTGGAGTACGACCAGACGTCTCCCAGAGACGTACATCAGGCTTCACAAAAATATTGAACAACTGTGTAAATGAACAGAATATGCACATACAGCTAAATGCATAGGCTTTGCTCAATAGCTCCTTCATCATATTTTAGTGGACAGCATTGGTGGCCAATAATCACATTATATAATAAAAGCCAGTATCCTGGCTGGCTAACTATATCCAAGACATTCCAGTGCTGGTATGCTATTTCCTTGAGCCACTGGCCAGTGGGCAACTTACCACCACCCAAATACAGCCCTTGTCTAATGGGTGCGGTTGTCCCACCACAGACAGCTTGTTGAGATCACTGCATGAAACCACCAAGTGCAACTGACAGACACGCATGAAAGCTAACAGACCACGGAGCTGCTAACTGCTACTTTCACTGGAGGCTGGTCTGAATTAGAGACCCTCTCCCCCTCTGTGGACCTCATACCCTGATCCAAACCTAACTCCAGTATAAATCACAGCCGGCCAGTTGATTTCTGAATCCTGACATGTGTTTCTTTTCACTGGCCAACTTAACCTATCTCTTGTTCATTCTCCCGATCTCTGCCTCTCCTGCTCTCTATCAAACCAAGGTGAATTAACTCGATATTTCAAGAAGAGACGCTAGTGTGGGTGTGCTTCACCTGTGCAGAATTAACTCTGAGCAGCTCATACATCTTTAAGGTAAGCCTCCAGGTCTCACAGACAGGTCTCTCCTAAACACAGCTGTAAAATCTTTATGGATATGTAAACCAAACTTTAACATCAAAACGCTCAAAGGCTGTGTCAGCTGACCATAGATCAGCTGTAAAGAGATAACTTGCTTTATAGTTTCTGATATTCTTCTGCAGATATCTGCAGAAAAGAGTGAGCTTAGATTGATCATCTATGAGAAATCATGGACATACTAGCGTGCAAGCAGTTTGACATGACATGAGCAGGTGGCAAGTGTGTGTTTTTGTGTGTGTGTGTGTGTGTGTGTGTGTGTGTGTGTGTGTGTGTGTGTCACTCACTAGTGGTGGTATATACTAGCTGAAAGGTCTAACTGGCTTTATCTAAAAGTACTTAGATAGTATTAAAAGGTCACATGGACTGCCAGACTGTATGTAGGTATGACTGTTAGAGGAGAAGCATATCCAGATGTGTGCTAGTATGCATGCGTGCGTAGGCCTAATGGCCCACAGTGACTTTCTCTGATCACAGGACACAACACAGCAAAAGAGCACATGAAAGCTCTGTCAAAAGAAACTCCTCAGGCTCCCTCACAGGAAGACCCCATTACAGCGTGTGCATCGATAAAAACGGTCCCCCTTCTGCCCTGTGGCTTCCGATAGCCATCTCCTCCCCTCAGTGGGTTCCTAGTCAGGCTGCACAGGTCCGACTGTATAAATGGCCCCCAGGGAAACAACAAAATGGAGTTAAGGACTCTGTTTATGCTCCAGATAATACAAATGTACCGTTACTTAACGCCAGATTCCCCATAACGCCGGTGGGCACACACATATTAGCATGCTGGGTTTTAAATGTGTTCCGCGATGGCAGAATAGTGGCACTCTTTGTGTGCACCTGTGTTTGTGTTTTTCATATGGTAACAGTTTTTTGTGCAAATTCTACCATTGCATTTACTTTTTTTTATGTTATTTGTGATGAAAACCAGAGAAATAAGATAGTTTTCATCAAATTTCCAAAAATATTTTTTTATGATAAATGTGTGCACTACATACACAGTACAAAGAAATACATGCAGAATAAAGGGAAGTAGAAAATACACAAAACAATTGCAAAAAATGCATGACTGAAAGTGCAGGGCACCTGTTACTATGTTATGAAAAACAAGCAACAATGAAATAACTGTACTAAAAGGTGCATCCGTGCATCCATGTACTGTATGCTACAATATTACTATTTTGCTATTTAAAAAACACAAAATAGTAGATAGTAGTAGATGTGATTGGAAAAGCAGATTGCAGCAGTGGATTGAGTTTGAAGTATTAAAGTATATGACAATAGTGCGTGAATTATTCTTGTCAGTGTCCAGCAATGAGACAGGGATTGTACAGATTCATGGCCACAAGGAGTAAAGATCTCCTGTGGCATTCAGTGGCCCATAATAGTAGTAGCGCAACTACTACTGTTTTTGATTGCAGTCAAACAGTTATTCGTGCGCTCAACACTTTCATAAGAGCGTGACTTAAATGTGCAGCCATTGTGCATGTACCACTGCATCTGCTACTTAAAGATGCAATACTATGATGTCTCGTTACCCTGGGAGTTTGACTGAGAGCCTGTTTTTCTCAATTACAGTTGGAGCAATCTCATCATGACATTATAATGTAGATGAATGGCCCTGACCTGGCAGACTCTGCTCCATCGTTGCTAATGGAAGAGAGAAGTCATACTTCACTGCTTGTGCAACTCAGCTTGTAAATCAGTGTGAATTACAAGGCCGTGCAGTAAGACAGGCTTTGTTTTTTTTTATTGATCAGTCTAAATGCAAAACTCACATGACAATGATGGATACAATATGCCATATGTGTTGGTGCAGCAAGTGGTAGACTGATAATGTTCACCCTTAGATCTGTCTCTCTTGACCCTATCGTTTCAGTGGCTCTAATCAGCCTCTGGATCAGCCTTGATCCCCACTTGACCTGGAAACCTCAATAAATCAAACTCCTCTGGACTGTCAGCTCATTGTTACAGTAGTACAGCATTCACCCAAAGTCATTACAATATGCTAGGAAATGGTGGAAAAATGCTTTGTTTGAGGTTTTGGTTTGATCTTCTTTGGCTAAAGTTTTACATTAAATTTTTGAACAGTCTGGAGGAGGAGTCTTAATGTGGTATGATGATCGTTTAGTTGATCTTGTTTGTCTAATCTACTAATGCTGAAGGTGGGAATCACTTAGCATAAAGCCTCTGCCTTCACACTGAGTTTACATAGTGAAGTCTGAGCCTGTTGTCAGTGTCTCTCAGTATCAACAACAAACAGCCCAGAGGGAGTAAAACTAGCTACAGTTGAGGTGCTCGACACACTCACACCTACATGCACGGACAACATTATGTGCTGCAGTCCCTCTCGCTGTGAGGGATAAACACCCCGTCGTGTGGCCTGATCTGTTTACGAGTTAGCCTCTGGCCGGCCAGGGTCGTGGAGGTTGTGTATGTGTGTGTGTGTGTATATGTATATATGTGTGTGTGTGCGCACAAGCATACGTGTGTGTGTGTGTGTGTCTCTATGAGTGTTTCGGAATGTGTGATGTTGGGATTACAGGCGAGCTGGCCGCCGCTTTTATGAGGAAAAACACAAACACAGGCAGAATGTTGGACAAGCTTCAATGTTTAGTGCTTGTGGTGGAGTAATAAGTTTGTCTTCAAAGAATCCTGCTGTCTGTTCCTGTTAAGAGAATGGCTACCATATCATTGATGAAAAGGAAAAGACCATTAGTTTATCACCTTCTCTCTCGTTCTCTCTCTCAGCCAGTAAATTGTGTTGATAGTCTCTGTGGTGGGATTGACATTCTCGGTTAGTTCCGCTGTGTGATCCTGCTGGTGGTCGGTCCATCCTTATCCACGTGGGAAAAGTCTCCACCCAAATCCACATCCATCCATCCATCCATCCATCCATCCATCCATCCATCCGTCCATGCCTCATTCTATCTATCTATCTATCTATCTATCTATCTATCTATCCATCTACCCATCTATATACCTACCTACCCGCCCACCAACTGATTTATATCTCTCTAGCTGTTCTGATATTTTATCTCCTCTTTTGCTATCTGGAACAATTCTCACTTTTGTTCACCTGTCATACTCCACGTTTTCCCTGAATGACGCATGTTGGACCCAACTACTGGCAGGGTGCAACGCCCTTCTGGTGAACATTAAGTGGTCCACGAGCCCTGGGATACATGCTTCTGAACTTACCCACTGGGACATTTCACAATAGGCCAGCTGGGAAGTCGGAGGGAGCCAAGCAGAAGGTGAAGGGGGTTGAAAGAGAGGGTAGATAGGAGAAGCAGAGGAGAAAGAGATGATATGGGTAACACATGGAGGAGGATTAAAACAAGGGAAGGTTCTGTTTAGTGTGAGAACAGAGGAAAAAAGACATCCAGATACACTCTATGCTTGCCTTTGCGTCATACATGTATATTGGAATTTAGAAGTATTTGAAGCTCTAGAAACTTGATTGAAAAATGTATTTGAAATGCGGGAACAAATTGAAAATATAAGCACTTGGAAAGAGTTAGTTTAAGAAATGTGACAATTACTGTGTCACTATTACTGTATAAAGTACCTGTAGCAGACAACATGTTTGATACTAAAACTATTTATTTTCATACACTATTTCCTTAATTGACCAACCTTTTCAGTACATCTGCATCTAATAAAGCTATTAAAAGGACTGCGATTAGAATGTGAAAACTGGAAAAATCCACATCCTTCCATCCACCCATCCATATTTTCCCAAGTATTTACTTTGTCTATCCTTCACACGTCCAAGCATTGAAATGCGAAATGAAATCTCTCACATTAATTTATTCCAGAGCAGTAAAACACAGTTGAGGACGAGCCTTATATTCTCACTGATTCACTTTTTGTCCATATTTGGCTGGAGCTGAGTGCATGTGCTCAGAGGACATTTGGGAGTAAGTGTTTGCTTCAAACGTTATGATGCACATGCTGCAAATCTGTTAGAGTTTATGAACATTTCAAATACCTCTTATTGCAAAATAACTGAAATTGAATTACATCACTCAGTCAATACTGACTACATTACACACTCTATGTACTAGCTGCCCAAGTAATGTCATGTTCATATTACTGGGAAGCCAGAGACTCCAACCGAAACGTTGTGTTCTTCCTCTTTACCTAGTTGTTCTTGGTGGAGTCTCTTCAAAGAGCCTCTCTTTATTGTAAGACAATGACGATGACTGAGTAGGCATTGATGTCTGCAAATTAGATTTAAGATGTTTCACTGCAGCACATCTATTGTCTCATATCATATGGTCTACAATCTTTTATTTTAGTGTCAAAATGTTTTCTGCTCACTCTGAACTATAGACGGACCAATATTGGATTTGTGAGGCTAATACTGATATCGATATTTGGGAATTTATCAAATCTGATAACCCTAGGGGCTGAAAGTAATTGTTTTAGACAACTACATACCATTACACAACACACAACATCCTATAGATTCTTATTTAAGATTGTGACCAAGATACTGAACAGATTATACTGGAACAAAGTTGCTAGTTAACCACTACAAAGACAAAAAACCTGTACACAGTACATACATCTTTTTAAGATCGTTTTGCAAGCTGCGGCCATAAAAAAGTCATCATACTCTGGGTATGTTCTTATTGTTTTAGCAACAGTTTGCTTTATGAGTCAGAACAGCAACTATAGCTCAAGGTTAAATACTGCCACCTACTGAGATAAAGTACCACAACAGCATGTGAAATGGACAACCTGGGCAATACCAATGTGGTCACAAATTTGTTTTGTTCTATAAAACAAACAAAAAAGACTCTTATGTATATGAATCATTTCCTCACAAATCGTATATGAATATGATTTTTTTAACTCCCTAAAATTCCATTTTTGTGACCACGTTTTACAATTGATCTCAGCCCCTTTTCTGTCTTACAAAGCCATTAACGTTCTGTCAAGCATTTTACCAGCATATGTGTTTTTTTCATGATACGATTTTCATCATGGTAGCTGTTATTGAAAGAGTTATTCCTTTAATTCTTTGTTTCATGAAGTGAGGATAAACTTTCTTGAACCTTTTCATAAACTCGGACACATATGAAGCCTTCCATGAGATTCACCTCTGTATACCTAATACTATAGCAAGTGTTTTACCTTGTCGACTGCTCATTAAGAGTCAAACAGGCCACATGTAGGAGGACAGATGGCATCTCAGATGACCTTCCTTTATCTCTCTCTCTCACGCGCACACACACACACACGCACACACACACACACACACACACACACACATGCACACAACACATGTTGGTTGCCCAGTGTGGTATTCTTAGGATAGAACTAATGGTCTCTAGTGTTGAAAAGATAGAGGCCTAAATCATACTGAAAGGACAGATTAACACACAGGCCTTAAACACGAGTGGAACAAGTCAGGGGTCAATACTAACAGATAAGATACGTGCATATTTTGTTGAACACTTCATTTGACAAGAGTGCACTTAAGCTTTGGCCCATAATTCCCCAAGCATAAAAAAACACCAATGCAGCTTTTTCTTTTGAAACATGCTTTATGTTTGAGTGTTGAGAATATAGATTGTGTTAAATGCGTGTTTGCTACTCTAGGCAGAAATCTGGGGAGAAAATGTATGTGGGCCAAAGCAAAAATAAATCAACTTCACTGATAAAAGTTAAAACCACGAAGACAGCCTCCGTTTCAAGCTGTTTTTACTGCAACTTGAAGTTTAACTTTAGCCTAAGTTTAAACTTTCTCCTCTTTTACTGCCTTTTCACGATCATCTTTGTCTCCACCTGCTGGAAGACAAGAGCAGTAGTTTACAGACAGACGACACATAAAATGGATGTGTTGCAATTTCTAGGGGGTAATATCATGGATATTTACGTGACTGAAATAAAATGACACAGGAAAAGGTTTTTTTTTTTACATTCCGGTACCGTAGATGGCGGTAATGCTACGAGCTGGCGTGGCACCCGTCATTACACACGAAGAAGAAGCCTTAAAGGAGACGAAGAAGAAGAAAAGTACTTCTCGTTTGTTTATGTGACCATCTGACAGTTTATTACTGTCTGATTAAGGGGCTTATTTATACTTCGTGTCAGGATTGTGTATGAGGTGAGATACATGCCTTTTAATTGCGTTTAGCACTTAACTCCGTCACAGCTCAGATTATGTAGAGAAAGTCAGTTGTTTTTGATTGCCGCGCCATAAAGCTAGCTAACGTTACCTGATGCTACGGTGTTTCTGTTAACCACTGTTGTATCCACGGGCTAGCATTAGCTACGTTAATGCACTAACGTTGCGTAAAGTAGTGTTGTAGCCTACATATTCGTTTTAGCAACGGTCACGCTGAAACTAGAGACCCCCAAAACCCAGTTATTTTACTGTACTTAACTTTCTTTGTCTTTTTGAATAATTTCTATGAAATAAAAACCAACATTGGCTTGGTGATGTATTAAGCTAACTGACTAATGTTACATAGTTGTAACGTTAACTCAACTCGGGGTGCTAACATGGTTAACTACGTTTAAATACTGATTGTAAATCTCTCAATATTCTTCACAACAAAACTGTAGCAGTTGACTATAGTGTTATCTGTTGACTATAGTGTTATCTGTTGACTGTAGTGTTAACTGTAGTTAACTACAACACTAAGAAACAGACAGAGTTGTATGGTCCCTCGGGAAACACTCTATGGATGGAGCAATGCATTCAAATAGATGTCTGAAGAAAAGATATGATCATCATTTATGTTTTGATATTTTTATGACATGAAGATGGATCCTGGTCCACCGTTTCAAACATTGCATGGCGTCAATGTCACCTCTTGGGTGTCTGTGTGTCCAGGAGGCCTCTGTAAAGTCCAGCAGAAGCAGACACACAGAGGGAGTCAACAGACTGTTTCTAATTCTGGAGATGGTGCATGTATGAGGATTTTCTATTACTTTATTCCTCAAAAATAAATGATACATTTTAAATCCACATTTGTAGAATAGAACTGTATTAAGTATCTATTCTAGCACACATAATTTCTCTTTGTCTCTTTCAGCATGCTCATCCAGTAGCTGTCCAAGGTTGGGTTCACTGTGTCAAGTCCGAGTGCAGCTCAAAGCTAGCCGGGATGAAGCAGAGAGTTTAGTATCTGAAAATGGAAATGAGGGACAGTCAGTCCAACCTGACCAATGGGTCACAGAGACAGAGGCCACAGCCTTCCCAAGATGCCAGGACTCTGTGCTGCAGGTCCCACTGGGTGACTGGACTACATTGAGGCTGGGAGAGGGTCAATGCGATATCACAGAGGCATGTGTGGAGGGGATGAGGGCGGGAGAGAAGTGTGAGGTAAGAGAACTGGAATTATAATCCAATGTCATTGTTTCGTCAAATTTTTGTGGCACAAATTCTTTGCAAACTGAAAGTAAATGCTGAAAAAATATCCATAACTATGATCGTTAGGTTTACATTTTACATATGGAAAGAGTACATGATATTTGCAGTATCCTGACATATAGTGACAGCTTAGAGGCACTGGTGGGAGTGGGTTTTTGAATACTTTGAGACTGTTGTTTTTTACTTGAGTGCACTCAATATTTTCAGTAAGCTCTTTAGCTTTGATATGAAGGGTGTTAAAAATAAACCTTGTTGGGATTTTAATGTTAACAGTAAAGGATGTGGTGCAGACCAGGTGCCTAAAAAGAAAATTTTGGATTTTTCATACCTCAATTTGGTCCCAATTTGCCAGTGCTCCCTGAAGCCTTTTTTGTTGAAAATGGATTGCAGGCTTAAAAGTTACACATAGTATTTGCAAGCATTTGAAAGTACACAGCCACTCAAATCATTGTGTTTTGCTTCTCAGATACTGATTTCTCCAGTGGGAAGTGGACCAGATGTCTCTGTCCCCCATCCTGCTGAGGAAAACCTGCCTTTATGTGCCACGATTGAACTCCAAGCTTTCACACCAGGCAAGGAATCCTGGGAGATGTCTCCTGTCGAAAAGTGTCAGTGGGTGAAGTCACACAAAGAGAGGGGTGGAGTGAGGTTCAGGAGCGGGGATGTTTGGGGAGCAGCAGACAGCTACAGCCGGGCCCTCAAACTTCTCATCACTCTCCATGGCCATGTTAACGAGGTGGAGAAGAAAGGACAAGAAGCAGAGGAGCAGAGAGACACAGACACTGGTGATAAACTACAGCAACTTCCTTCAGCTAATGAATTCAAAACCATTAAAGCAGAGCTCCACTCAAACATGTCCTTGTGCCAGCTCAAATTGAACCAACCGCAGCGGGCTAAGGCCAGTGCGACTAAAGCTACTCATCTGGAACCGGGTGGGGCTAAAGCCTGGTACCGGAGGGGCCAAGCCTGCCAGATGTTGAATGAGCTGGAGGAGGCCAGGCAGGCATTTAGGAAACTGTTAGAGCTACAGCCAGAATCACCTGCTGCTCTGAAGGCACTTAAAGACATAGCAAGTACAGAGAAAGAGAGAAATGCACAGTTGGGCCTTAGACTCAGCAAAATGTTCAGCTGATGATGAAATATTTACTGTTTATTATCAGACGCTATCTGTAGAATGGTAAGTTTCTCCTCATGATTCACCATTTAATTAAAGTATATGTACAGCAACTACATCAGCTCAAAAGTAATGCTATTAATCTGTGAATGCCCATTTTTTTTCTAACGCATTGCTTATTGTGTATGAGATGCCTGAATGCAACTCAAAAGTAAAAAACACATGTCAAAAACGTCTTTTGGAGGAATTAATGTGATTTTCCAGGTCTGATTGTTGAATGAGATCATAGCCTATTCCATGAGTGCAATACATGAAATTACCCCGTTATATGTTTAGTTCCTCTAGTGGACCACAAGGTGCCAGGCTTTGTCATGTCTTCTAAAAATTGAAGTACTCCACATGGCGGTGAGTCAAAATGCCGAAACCCGGGATCGAACCAGGGACCTTTAGATCTTCAGTCTAACGCTCTCCCAACTGAGCTATTTCGGCCCGGTGAGAACCTGGGGGATCCATTTTTACTTATTCATGCATATACTTTGTAGTGCAAATATGTATGATTATGATGATTATGTCTTTACAAGGAAGGAAACTCTAATGTTTGTAGTTCTTAACATTTCAAGTTCATCATTTATAAAACGTAACTTTACCAAATTAAAATTCTACGGCAACTGAATACATTAAAAGTCTGTGTTTTCTTTATATTTACGTTTAGTAAAACAATACAGCACCCATTAACTTAGTGCATCTACTTCCTTATCAATTATTTATTAAGACAGACCATATTTGTTTTGGAAAAGTCTGCATTGCATTAGCGTTAAAAGATAATTGTTCATGTTACATCACTGCACTAGATGAATTATCTCAAAGGTCGCAACTGGCATCGCGACCGTAATGACATGAATTACTTTACACCAGCGGACTAAATGCTTATGGGGTAAACTCCGAGGTCACATTTCATATAGTAGGAACCTGTATTTACATGAGAATCAAAATTAATTGAACTTTTTTTACAAAAACAAATACTTGAAACTAGGTTCCACGTCGAAGAGGCGCTGTATGCAGTGAGGCAGTGTTCAGTCCATTCATGAAGTTGTGTAAAATATTTACAAAATGCAGATGTTATTGCCCCTCTCCCCAAGGCCCCACAAACAAAACGCAGCTTTATTATTGAACAAAAATAAAAGCTTTATTGTTGTAAACACAAGGAACAAATTGCACTTTAAAATTAAGTGATAATTCTACAGGCACAACAGGACACACTATAACCAACTCCAAACAATAATTCATTTATTATGTTCCATCTTTGAACGTAGCGCTTTCCCAAGTGGTCTTTTCCCTTGTGCCTCATGTAGTAATTGCCCTACAGTCCCACAGTAAACTCTCCCTGTTGTCACTTCCTCTTAGACTTCGTGTTGTCCGTGTGTGTCTGCGCGGCTGACAGCTGTCTCCATGCATCCACAATGAGCACAAGCGGTATGATGATCCACAGCGCGTTCATGAACACAAAGTAGAACCAGAAGTAGACCGGGTGTCCCAACTCACTGTGAGCATAACCATCTCTGTGCTCTGTGTAGAAGTAAAGCACTGCTCCGTACAGCTGACCTGGAATCAGATTATGTGATAAGACCCATCATGTAAATATGAAAACAAGTAATTCGATTCTGAGAAATTGCTTAAAAGTCAAGTGATGCGTTTTGTTGTAATTGCACCTTCTTACCTAATGAAATGATGAGTTGCAGAACAAATCTGTAGGACTTCTTAGTTAAGAAGGCGTACACAGCCCAAAAGCTGAAAGGTCCCCATAACCATGCAGTCACAGTCTCCATACAGACAGTGAAGTTATCCGCTCTAGAAATATACAGGCAATTAGTTACAGCTTTATTGTAAAAGTTCAACGTAGTTCTATGAAAAGATGAACTCACATTACATATCGACTGTCTCCTTTGGAGTACTCTTTCCCTGTGAGAGAAAATGTAAAACGTATTCACTCATGTAGACTGCACCATCACAGTTCATACACTTTTCTCAACTTGTTGTATCTTGTTTGTACTCACACAGCTGTGACAGGAAGCTCTGGTCTCCTGGAATAATATCATAATACAGTGAGAACCATCCCTCTATGACGCCATGGATGAAACCACAAACGGCGAACCAGCACACAGCCAGACGCCTCCAAGCCCCCAGCCGGCCGGTGGTCCCGTTCTGTCCGGTGATCAGCCAGGTCACAAGCAGAAACACCCCAGACACAGAAAACAGGAACACCAGAATCTCTGACATAGATCGGTCATTGGCCACATAGGTGGGAATCAAAAGGTCCCGTGGCCAGTAGGGATGAAGAACTCCAGTTGCTGATGTGGCATCCATTATCTGTTTCAAGAAAGGATGGTCAACACTCTTAATCCACAGTAGGTTTAAATTTGATTGATTTCAACATTGTGACATTAAAGATTATGCACATACATGAGTTAGTTTAATTGACAAATGCAGTTTAATTCACTGCACTTAGTCTATAAACGTCATTTCTCACGAATTTACAAAGTATGTTTTTAGAGTATAGATTGTGTAAAGTCAAAGAGCTCAATAGCAGACAAAACAAATAACGCATGTGTATTTTGACCTTACCAGTGATAGAATGGCTGTCCAGACGCACAGAGTTTAACCTCTGTATTGAATATAGAGTGTTGGATAAATTAATCTCGGAGATCCAATAGTCCAAATCTGTCTAAATGCAAGACATGTCAGCGCAGATACACTCAAAAGCGGAACTCACTCGAGCAGGGGGCGGCTACTTGCGATTTCAAAGACCAATCATACGGCTGTATTCATAGAGCTAGCAGCACATGCGATCTGTTGGTCCATTGATTGGCTTTTCATCTCGGAACATGGACGTTGTCGTTTGCCACGACCAATAAAATGCGTCGTTTACTCCACAGTACCAGCCCATCTCTTTGTTACAAAGGTACAAATTATTATAATTGTTAGTAAGTATGTTGCATTTGAAAATGAGTGTTGAGCAAGTATGAGCAACGACCTTTCAAGTATGAGCAACGACCTTTCACTTTGACGTGGCTGTTCAAGGCTACAGAGCACTTTGCAGAAATGAGTAAAAGCAGCATTTATTAATAGAGGTCTGCTCAATTCAAATTTTCTAAACGGCCTGAAAACTAACTCAAGTCCCCGAATTAAAATACACAGTCAACTCTCTCAAAATCACAAATGATCGAAAATGTCAGCTGTTGTGGCATTAGCTGACTGGCTGATTAATAATTGTGCATTTGTTTATCGTCATTTTCAGTTATACTCTAGCATTTTTACGCGAATCGGTCGCTGTGCCTGTGTTGTAATGGACATACTGTGTTGACTGTGTTTAAAAAAAGTTGTCCTCCCAAGCCGTGTCAGGGATTTAACCCTGCCGTGACCCGGATTCGAACCGGGGTTGCTGCGGCCACAACGCAGAGTACTAACCACTATACGATCACGGCGAGCTACGGGGAGTTGTGGTGTCTGGCTGTGTAATGGGCTTTATAATGCTGGTGCCAATGCTGCTGCTGTACGTTTATTTTAACGTTTCAATATTTCTGTATTTATTTCAGCATTTTTTTTTTTTATGTTTCAACTAGCGCTCTTCAGATTCCCCGAGACCTCTAATTTACGACAGAGTTTGTTAAACTGTTGTGAAACTTTCGCACAACTAGTTGCAGGTTTCAAATTGCATGAAGCATAATTTCCATGCAACTTGACAGTCCAAAGTTACAAGAAGCAAAAAATTAAGTCTCATGCAACACGATTTAATAGTTAATTTCACTAAATTCAGCTTGTTAAATTTGTCACGTGTCGTATTGTTTTTTTAATAATGTCTCTGTCCCGGAGAGCTATTGGTGCAGTAACGCTTATGCTGGAGAAGAAAGCTAAAAGAGCTAAACGTCTGTGCATATGGAGGACTGGCTACTCAAAAGACAAACCAATGGATCATTTCATACTCTTTCCAAGGACCTTTATCAATGATACACCGGGCGTTCTGGGCAAATAAATAAACAAATAGCTCCTTGTTCCCACCATATAAATAAAATATTATTTTTTTTGGTTCCTACCTTTTGACACGAGAATGAAATTGTAGTCTGATGTATGATTGTATTTTAGCCAACAGCTCTGATTCTCATTCCCATTATATTTAAAATTATATATCATAATAATACTATTTTAAATATGTGTTTCTCAACAGATATGTGTACCCACTATACTTCACAACATGTAAATATTATTTAGTTGTTAGCCTACATTCCAAGCTCTAGGTGTGGTTGCATCATATCTCGGTCCGTGTACGTTTTGATAGTTTGTTTTACCGTTTAGTTGAAAAAACGGAAATACGGAAATACCATAAAACGGAAATGTACCGTCGTATTTCTGTTTTTGGAGTCTGAATTCAAAAACGAAAAAAACAGAGAACCGAAGTCAAATAACGAGCCGAATTTCATTTTTTTTCATTTTCATGGGAGTGTGTTAGCAGCAGTAGTTTAAACCATAGATTTAGTCATATCTGTGCTTTTGTTAATTATCTAGGTTATTGATACAGATGTATTTAATGCTGATTATGTCATCTGATATTTGATGTTTATGGTTAATTTGCATTAGTTGTATACATCATGTATTTACTTGTTCTATTTGTGTCATTTAAGAACTAAACATACCTACATGGAAAGAGTGTTGATCACGAGGCAATAAATAATGACAATTGAAAAAATATAGATATTTGGTTGATTCTTATTGAACAAGAAAAGGAAAGCTGGCTTGCATACTGCCAAATGCGACTGGATGTAGTAAAACATATACGTATTATATATTAGGACATAATCCTTAAAGCACTCGGGAAGACATTGTCTTCCCATATGGTCTAGCGGTTAGGATTCCTGGTTTTCACCCAGGCGGCCCGGGTTCGACTCCCGGTATGGGAACAGGGTTTTTGTTCTTCTTTAACAACATTTTGCTAATAGTGTTACAAGCTTTAGTTGATAATAAATAGCGATGACAGTCAGACTGTTATATGACCTGTTTGTCATGTAACGATACGTCATTTACGCCATATAATGGCTGGCTTTGCTATTAATATTGCTGGTTGTCATGAAAATATTAAGACATTCCTTCAAATGTTGTAATGCTATACCTTCAATTCTGTAATACTGATAATGTTACATTATTTCGTTGATTTACTGCGTTGTGTAGTGTATAATTCTATGGACATGTGATCTGTATCACGTGACGCTGTATGTCACATGACGCTACACGGAAGCGGCAGACGTCTTGGGTCAACGCAGCCTCTCTGAACGACTGATTCCTAGTGGAAGCGACGGCAGTAAAGACTGTATGAGAAAGTACTTGAGTTTCTACGACAAGTCGACATGGGTGTGTCCGAATTGGCGGAATCTTCTGTGTTACTGGACGAAAAACTCCTCCGTTTCATGGACCAGCTTGAGTTACTAGAGGAGAAACGAGCCACTCTCAACTCTCTCATAGAGCAGGTAACGTTAGCCTAGCACACAGAAAACCGTGGATCTTCGTCTAAATGTGTGTGTTTATGAACGTGTAAGCCCTTTGAAATCAAGCCAAAACAGCAATATTTGGTAATGTATCAAGTGTTCCAAAAATACTAGCTTTAGCCTCACAAATGTAAGGATTTGCTGGTTTTTGCATTATACTAATGTAGCAAACTGAATATCTGTTGATCAAACAAAATAAACTATACTCTTTCAGCTTAGGCTCTGGGAAATTGTGATGGGCAATATTTTACAATTTTTGAAATTGTACCTACCAAACGATTGCCTGGATCCTCTTTCCCTACTCACCATTAAGTTACTATTTCATGTTCCCCACAGGGATGGTTTTCTATGTCCAAGGCGAGATATTCGATGGGAAACAAATGCGTCTCTCTACTTCAGTATGCGAGTGAGATAGAGCCACTGGTCTGTGTTCATGCCAAGTGAGGAATTTGTCATGTTTCACAGAAATGAATGCTCCCAATACATTTTTGTTCACTGGAATTGAATAACTATCAACATGTGTGACTTTTATTTATGTGTTACAGAACTCTGGGCAGTGGTGAGGTGGATTTCTGCACAGAAAGGGTGAAACAAAAGTGTTGTAATGAGGTTGGAAAAGATAACGGGTCAATAGAGGATATTGGACCTCAAGAAGAAGGTGAGTCTGCCATAGGCCATGTGGTGATATAAAAATGAATGTTGTACAAAATACATTTTTGATTCAGTAAATGATGTGGTTTCATAGGTGTCAGGAGAAGAATCAAACCTAAAAAGGATATGACGGAGAAAGAGACGAGTGAGGAAACAAGCAGTGAGAAGGCTCCTGAAGTAAGAAAAATCGACCAGAATCCTCAGCAAGATCCACTGAAATGGTTTGGGATTTTGGTGCCACAATCTCTCAAACATGCACAGTCGTCATTTAAGCAAGGTATGATGTTCCATTCCCAAAAGATTATATATTATTCTTTTGCTCTGCTAATGTGATTTCTTTAGAATATAGCAAAGATTAGATCATCATTTTGATTTGATATGTACAGTACACACTAGATACTGAAAGCAGTATACTCTCCTCTTTTTCTGTCATATTACAGTTATAGAGCTGTCAGCTGAGATTGCAACCCTGCAGACTGCCGTTTTGAACACCCGACAGGAGCTGAAGCACAGCATGAAGGACAAACACATTCTCCTGGAGGAAGCTTCAGCAACCCAGTTGGACAGGGTGGCAGACTAAATAACTCGTACTCTCTAATGCTTAAGGGCCAATTTTATTCAACAGCGATCTTCCCGGTGAATTCTGAAGTGGAGATTTCAGTGGATTCTGTAATGACTCGATGTGTAAATAGTGATAGATTATGTTTGATCCTGTGCGCTTTGACCATCTCACTCATCAATGTGTGACCTGTTTGAGCTGGATCTGTTTGTAAATGCTGTATTTTAGTATTTATTTTAAATACATTTTGAGTTGTAGACTGTCAAATCAATTTATGAATTTAAACAGAACCTGTTTGATTATTTTCAATGAATGGCACCCTTTATAATAGGATTTATGAATTGCAATTATTAGATTTATTAATTAATAATTTACTAATACTAGAGCTCAATTTTGAGAAATTAATAAGAACCAATTGTTGGTTGCCAGATTGTGAAATATCCTTTGAATGGTGTTAAATATATATACAGTATATTTAATTTGATAGTAATGCAGTGACACATTTTTGGTAATCCATTAATGAATCCTAAATAACGTGTTAATAAATATACTGTGGTCCAGATCAGCCGTTTCCCAGAAAACATATTTATCAGCATAACAATAATTTCAATAATTAATCAATATATTATTAAAAGTTAGTTTGTTTCTGCCTGTTGATTGTATTCCTCTCTATTTGTTCTTATTGTTTGTGTTTTATTGCGTTTTATTCACATTGTTTTATTATTGAATAGTGCTGCAGAATCAATTAAATTGTTCATCACTGATTCGTATGGTAAACGCCTTATTAACCTTTATTTACAACCTCTTATCCCTTTACAAACGTGGCCTTTTTAGCTAGCGGCACCAAATTGTCTTTGATGTTGTAAATGTGTTTCCTTTTCCCCTAATTCATTATTTAAAAAAATATGCAATTCAGTCGAATTTTTAATTAAAATTTTTTATTTTATTTTATTGTCAATACAGAAATCCAATCTGAATTTCTATTCGTTTTGCAAGTATTATATCAGAGGACGACCTCTTCCTCTTGTCTGGGGACAGCCGAACATTACCGGGAACTGCCGAAACGGGAAACGATCCTCCGGTTGTTGTGTGTAGGCTACTTCCTGCTCCAATTATAACACTGGCTGTGTGCCTCCATGAAGCTCAGCGCGCTGCCTCCTCTTCACTTGCGTCCTAACGACGGATGGGAGCGCAGAAACAACGGATGTAGCTTCACTATTATAAGTATTTCTGTTTCCAGACATCCACAGCAGCCTGTGTAGTCAGATTGTGGCCGATTTTGGACGTGCAAGCCACGCAACTCCTGCCTGAAATTACATTTTCTTTTGTCTGCGCAACTGGCATCAACATTTTCTTTATTTTAATGTGTGAGCAGGGATAGAAAAGTAAACACGCTGGCCTGCGCTCATGATCAGTGGCGAGGTGAGATTGATACCTCGGACTCGGGATTGTCCTTGATCGCAAGTTGATTTGACTTCGGAGCAGAGTAGCTGTGTGCTCCAATGGCGTCAGTTTCGAAGGTGTCTATTCTGGATTACTTTAATATTGTGTTTGAAGGTGAAAATGGCAAAATCGAGTCCAACTGCAAGGCTTGTGGTACGAGGATCCAGGCGAAGCGGAGTGTCACGTCCAACTTCGTAACGCATCTCAAGGTAATCATTTCAAAATAAAATGTTTTTATCGCCTGTACTTATTGTTCGTCTTACCATGTTTCTGGCAACATCAGCTGAAACAGCTGGCCCTAGTATCGTTTAATGTATATGCTACCACGCAGTGTCAGACATATAAACCTAACTGTAAAGACACTCTGTTGCTCCTCTACCCATACTGTATCCTCTTCCACAGATGTCAAAAGAAGGCAGTATGGGGTAGAGATGTAGGCTATACATCTACTGTTCTACCTGCCAACCAATAACATTGCTGCCCCCCCCCCCCTCTCTGTGTCTCTCCCATTCAGCGGAAGCACCAGGCTATGTATGATGACTTTGTGAAAAGGAAGGATATGAAGAGAGAGGGTTACTCCTCTGGTTCCCTGCACAGTTTCACCCCAAATGGAGGGAATACCCGCTACACTCTCCCCATCAGTACTCGAGTGGGAGGTGGAGGAGGAGGAGGAAGTGCTGGAGGAATGGGAACTCTTGAGGGAGGAGTAGGAGGAGGCTCTGGCGGAGGGGTGACCAAGTTTGACAGACATGACCCACGTCAGGTGTGTGTTACAATCCATCATCGCTTGATATGCAAATAACCAAGCTACTATTTATGAAATCCCATAGGCGTTGCATTATTTATTGTGGCATTGCGATGAAACCATTTGCTACGATGAGGGTCATTTACAAAGTGTTTTGTCACCACAGGTTCTGATCTCTGAGGCTATAGCTAAGATGATCGTGCGTGATCTGCAGCCAGTATCCATAGTGGAAAATCAAGGCTTCAGAGAGCTGCTTCAGCTCCTGGAGCCCCGTTACACTCCTGAGCCACAGCACTACATCCAGAGCCAGCTCCTCCCAGCCTACGTCTACCAGGCACAGCTGGCAACCCGTCAGGCACTGGCCTCAGTGCACGCCCTCAGTCTCAGCCTGGATCTCTGGAGGGGCTTAACTGGAGCCACTTCAGGGTAAGGAGGTAAAATCAACCAAAAACAACATGATTCCGTCTTGGTTTGATTCCCTAACTGATGAGTCCCCTTCTCTGTCTGTCTGTCTCTGTCTCTGTCTCTCTCTCTCTCTCTCTCTCTCTCTCTCTCTCTCTCTCTCTTGCTGTGTGTGTGTGTGTGTATGTGTAGGTACGTCGGTGTCACCTGTCATTTTCTCACATCTGATTGGCAGATGCGCTCAGCTCTCCTGGCGTGTCTTCCCCTGACTGGAGGCAGCTCTGGGAATCGTGTGCTTTCAGATTTTGATGAAGTATGTCACTCTCATGGCGTGTCGGGGAGAGCATTTCGTGTGGTCGCGGACCATTTCCGAGCAGCAACAACAACAGCAAAGCCGTGTTGTCTTCCTGGTTTCCTGGTTGAACCTTCTCTCGCTAACGGGCAAGATGAAGACGACAGGGAAGAAGTGGACAATGGTAACAATGTGGAGGGAGGGATCAGGAATGGCCATGGTGATGGAGGAGAGGATGGAGAGTGGGAGGACTTGTGGGAGCAGGGTCTGGGTGTTTCTCGTGTGGACTGTTTCTCTCGCTCTCTTGAACAATGTGTCAGAGAAGGGTTACGCTCCTGTCCACAGGTCACTTCCACACTGGCTAAGGCTGCCTGTTTCTACAACTACATTACCTCTGCTGTCCCACCTGAGAAACTTAGCCAGGTGTTTGACGGTCCTGGGTTGAGCATGAGGGCACCAGGAAATACCCCCCCTGTAGCAATAGACTGGGCTGCTCAGCTTAAGGTATGTGTAGTATACAAGCAGAGCTTTACATTCTTTTCCCATACTTCGCATTTAAGATTAATAAACTCTATTAATAAATTAATAATGATAATAAACTCTTAAACTGTCCCAATATCTGCTTCCAAATACATTATAATGTGTCAGTTGCTTTTTAGTTGTTTGTACTCCTTATGAATGCTAAAAAGAGAGATTATATAGTGTCACCAGTATGCAGTATGTGTCCATAATAACCTTCATTTCATAGCCCGATTATGTGGCTATTTTAGCAAAGTTTTTAATATGACACTGAGAAATGCTAGCCTTTCTATGTATGTTTCCATAGTTTTAAATAGGATAGTTAATTATTTTGTTTCATTTTTCGACGCAGGTGCTTCGTCGGCTGCTGGACTCAGTGGAGTTCTTGGAGGAGGTGAGTGGTCCGGGGGAGGTGGTGCTGGGTGATTCAGAGAGAGGCCTGCTGAGGGAGCTGACTGACACTTTGGAGCCCTTCACTGAGGCCTGGGACATGGTGCAAGGGGACAGACAGGCAGACATACAGACAGACAGACATGTGTCCATCAGCCTGGCTCTGCCTTGTGTTCTCGGCCTTCGCAAGCATCTCTCTGAGACCTCAACCCCCCACTGCCCCTCTCTCCTGGTGGGCCTCAGCCAGGCTGTAGAGCGTCGGCTGGCGCCTGTCCTGGAGGACCCTCTCTACATCACTGCCACCACCCTGGACCCCCAGTTCAAGCTCACTTGGAGCAGCAACCCTGACTGGCACAGACAAGTCCTCATAGAGGAGTTGTCCAAACATTCCACAGCCTCTAGCCCCATAGACCTCAACACAAACATACATCCTCAATCCCAGACCCCTCCTGCCCCAGCTCCATCACCGGTCTCCTCGCTTTCCCGGCCCTGCAAGCTGTTCTCTTTCATCAAGCAGAGACCCACAACACAGGCCAAGAGCCTAGATCAGGAGTTGGCCGTCTACCTACGAGAGGAACCCACAGACGAGGAGGCTTTGCATTACTGGCAGCGTAAAGCAATTGACTTTCCTCTGCTTGCTCAGGTGGCCAAGAGGGCGTTTACCATACCTGCTTGTGGCACTGTAGTCGAGAGCATCTTTACCACTGCAGAGCGCTGTCTGCGGCCAGAGAGAGGCCGCGTCTTGCCAAAAAACCTGGAGACGCTCATCTACCTCAAAGCGAACTACAGATTATTATGGACTTAAAGCTAGGAGTCAAGCATTTATTTTACCTGAATAGCAACTAAAGGCTTTATATCTGCAGAAACGTTACTTCTTGGATACTAACCTCTTTCTCTCTCTGAGGAAACTGGGCTAGCAGTATAACATAGGACTCATGCTACACATCATTTAAAGTGAGATCCAATGAATTACCTAGAATTGCCGCGACTCAGTTCCCCTTCTTAAGAAGGCTTTTCCAGACTGCAGTCTGTGTGGATTGCTGTCTGTTTACCGTGTAGCCTGAATACGGGCTATCATACTACATTCTGTGAACCGAGGGGATTAGAAGCAGATCAATACTAAAGCATTTACTTTGACATTATTTTACCCGGTCAGGGTCTTCAGACATTATTTTACCCGGTCAGGGTCTTCAGATAACCGCGACACCACAAAGACCCGACTCTCTATAAGTCCCAAACCCAAACTGAGCTTGTGTCTGTGCACTGACATGCCGACAGTAACTAAATGGTCAATTATTGCATACTGTAGCACCTGATTTATTCTCACTGATGTACAATAACCCTAGAGGTTCTGACTAATTCATTGGATGTTGTTTTTGAAGGCATCGGCATCGGCTGCTAAACAATATATCAGTGCATCATCCACTTATTCTTTTCTCTTTCTGTATGTATGCCTCATCACTGGGACATCATAATAAAAGAAATTCACTTGCTAAAACAGAGGTGCACTCATGCATATATGTTGCGCACCTTTTATTTGTTTTCGCCAATGGAGAAAAGCTCAAATCTGCGTCATAAATAAAACTTGTTTTTTTTACCCTAATTCATTTATATTTTCCTCTGCCAGTCCTTTATACTGTACATGTGCCCTGTCAAAGTGGAGGTCAATTTCATTTTATTCATCAGCACTTTTTACTTTTTCAATCAATGTCCAATTCTACTTCTGAACTTTTAGGAATTGAAATTGGTTTGACCCTGCTTCTGCCCCGGAAAACTAGCAGAGGATGTGTGCATGTGGCATAACATTGGCATTTGCTTTGTCTGACCTCACTGAAATATTTTGAAACCACTTTGCAGGGCACCACTTTGAAGGAGAAACTGTGACCACTGCAGTGTGCGTTTGCCTTTATTCAGGCACTCTGTTGCTCTTGGCTTGGCCAGTGGGGAGGCAGGCCGGGTAATTGCATGTAATTCCATTACAGTTCAATTTGAGTCAGCGGGCAGTCAGCAGTCGCATCCTACACGGTTCTTTCCTCAAATCCAGCTTGGCCCACAAAACCTTATTACTCAAGCCTTTAGAAATAAATGGCAGGAAACGTAAATGTAGCTACCATGCAACTGTTCTCTAATGCTACATCAGAAGGCACAAAATGCATTGACTGTTTTGTGATAAAAATCAATTTGAAGATGAGTGGCTGTGAAGGAATTGTAATTGATGTTATTATAAGGACTGTCACAATGATTGCACCTCTTTTTCACAGACCTCAAAACGGATTCATCTCAGTGTTGCTGTTTTTGATATCGTTGAAAACCACTTCTGATGAGGTGTGTTAATCTGTGTGAGGTACAATGAGATTTTCCTCGTAGATGATGATTATCAAAGATTGCTGTGGTGTTAATGATTCTTATCACTGCAGGATGTCCCTGTG
Source organism: Anarrhichthys ocellatus (assembly GCF_004355925.1). Classification (NCBI taxonomy): domain Eukaryota; kingdom Metazoa; phylum Chordata; class Actinopteri; order Perciformes; family Anarhichadidae; genus Anarrhichthys; species Anarrhichthys ocellatus. The sequence goes on along the minus strand of NW_022280035.1, from coordinate 10,161,103 downwards.
GATTTAGATGTGCTGCTAGATATCAGTGTGGATGTGTCAGTGTGTTTAACTTTGAAAAGAGTTTTTTTTGCTCATCCCCATGGGTGGTGGTGGTGGTGTTGTTTGTGAGTGTATCTGGAGCAGCTTGAAGTGTCTCCCCCTCCCCCCCAGCTGTGACAGCTCATCCATTTGAGTTAGTTGAGCAGGCTGGGCATGCGGTCTTATTGGTAATTGCCTCTGAAATGAATTACTTGGCAGAGAGTGAGACTGGGGAAGGAAAGGAAATTGTAATTGAACTGCCCCCTCCCCTCCACCCTCTCCCTTATGCATCTGCAGTGCAGAAAGCCATTTTCTGTCTGCACATAGACACACACGGGTACAAATATACACACAAAATCTCTTACAAATCCAATTTTTCCCCTCCCCCCACACAATGGCCCCAGCAGAGGACAATATTGATGCAGGGTGATTTCATAGATTGATTGTTCTCAGGCACAAGCACACTGGGCCACACTCTCGCACTCTTATTCAAAGCACAGAGATATATATTTACACATTGGTGTTTGTGTGTGTATTAGTATGTACCGCTTCCTCCCCCACTTGCTGGCCTTTGTTTATTGCTTACGTCTAACGGGTTGCAGGACTTTGGAGTTGGCACAAACAAGAGTGCTATTCAAGAGACCCCTGGTTACCCTATACACAGAGACAAATGCAGCCAAGCACCGTTATTAATAACCCGCCTGTTGCTCGCCTCTTGACAGTTAAAGCCTTTTGGATTACAGAGACGCCACTTGTTTTGTTTGAGGTTGTACATTTATCCACAGAATATGTTAGTTTTCTTTCTTAATTGGGCATCTGTATAAATTGTCTTAGAGATATGTTCAATTTTGCCCCTAATTCCATCATGCAAAACATCACTCTTGTGTTGTCCTTTGGCCTTTTGACAACCAGGTCATGGAAAGAGGGGGAGTGTGTTAACCTACCCCTGCCCCGGCCAGACATGCACATGTTGTGACTCAAACCATGACACACAATAGGATCTATTTCTGTAAGTGCACTAGTGTTATCACTCTACTTGCCCTGAGCTCTTTCTCCTTCTCCCTCCTTCTCTTTAACGAAGCCTCTTACCCACTTGCTCAAAATCATGGCCGACAGAAACAGCCGGGTCACTGTTAAGAGGAAAGAGAAGAAGTCAGAAAACAAAACGAATGATGAGAAGGACAAAGAAAAGGATAAGGGGAAGGAAAAAAATGTGAATAAGTCTGCCAAACTTCTGAAAAAGACGGAGAAGACCCCCGAGCAGCCCAAGACGGATGAAGAGAAGAGGAATGGGAAAAGTGGAGGCGCAACGGGAGCAGAGGCAACAAACACTGAGGAAAGTGGAGAGTTTCAGCCCATTGAACTGCCACCGTTTGAGATTGTAACTGGGTGAGTAAGATTTAATACATACACCACAAGAATTAGGCCACATCAGTTGCACACCTGTTCTGCTCTTTTACAATCCACTTTTTGGGTTATTTTGTGCTTTCTTTTGAAGTAGGTGTTCATGTCTTTCTGTAAGTGATATTGTTCCAAACGCTTAATAGTTGATTTCAGTGAGGAGGGACAATAATGACTTGCCCTAACCCTGTCGTACTTACTAACCCAGCGGTAAGAATAGGGATGAGTCACAGAACCCCCACTATATCACCCCACTTAGCATCTGTTCCACAGTTTCTGTCCTTTGAGTATTAGCTGTTTGATATGAGATCTAACTGTGAAATCCATCTAGCTTTGCATATGCAGTATAACAATGGATAAAAAAAAGAAAGACATGACGGGTATGTTTCTTGTACAGTTGACTCACGAAGGGCCTGGCACATCTACAGATCATCGGACAATGTGAAAGCCAAACATATTTATAGAAACATCAGTTTACTCAGCGGTAGCCTCATTTATATTCTACTCGCAGTGTCACTATAGTCTATTTTGAAGCCTCCCTATCATCACTCTTTTTTTGTGTCTTGGATGGTTGACAAATTCATCATAAAAAGTGCTCCGTGTTAGGCGAGGCAGTGAATGTCAGTTACAATGTCATGCACAACGATTAAAGGTTACAAATAACTTTGAAAGCACCGCTGATAGATAAATCACACGGAATGTGTTTTTTTGCTCTCTTGCTAATTCAACCATCATGCACTAAAAAGCCCCAGTGGTGACAGTTAGTGCTGTGTTTTATAAAGCTTTACAACAGAGTTATGGAAGCTCTTCCTTTCAATCTCCACTAGGGAACAGATGAGCCCGTTCTACTTCAAGTTTCAGTTCAGGAATGTGGAGTACTCTTCGGGGAGGAACAAGACCCTGCTGTGTTTCAGGGTTGATACACCAGGAGGCAGCACAGAGCCTCTGAAAGGTTATATGGAGGATGAACATGCCACAGCTCATTCTGAAGAGGCCTTCTTTCAACAGGTAATTGAACGCTCACACACACATCTTTCTTACTTTAGTATCATGTAACACACGTGTGAACCCCAATGGAGGTCTGATTTCCATTGGTTTGCAACAATTCCTCTTGTGCTAATGTTATATGTAATATGATTTTTTTTTTTCTCTCCTTTATGCCTCTATTAATCCCCACTCTTTCCTTTCCAGGTGCTCCCTAATGCTTCCCAAGAGTATGAAGTCACATGGTATATTTCATCCAGTCCCTGTGTGGCTTGCACAGCCAAGTTGGCCAACATCCTCCAGCAGCGCAAGAAGGTCCGTCTCTGCATTTTCTGCTCCCGGCTCTTTGAGTGGGAGGAGCCGGAGATAGTAGAAGGGCTCCGGGCTTTGGTGAGCGCCGGTTGCAAACTGCGGATGATGAAGCCGTCTGACTTCACACATGTTTGGGAAACGTATGTAGAGAAGGAGGACGAGAGCTTTGCACCCTGGGAGGATTGTCAGGAGAACTATGACTACTATGTAGAGAAACTGGCTGAAATCCTCAAGTAGTAGTGAGTTGGTAAGTATTCTGTATGTTCTATATAGCCTTTAAACTTCTTTTGGGTAAAAAAAAAAAAAAAAAAAAAAGTTGGATTTTAAGGTTTGTCTGGATAATGACCGTCTTTCCCGGTTGTCTTTTGCTGCAGGTGCACATGATGACAAGATCTACCCATTGACTGAACCACAAATCGGCTTATTTGTTAAAACCACATCGGTTGAACTTGTGTTTCTTGTAGTGACTTTTGAAGGTGCAGATCAGTATTAGCTAGAATGAACACTCTCATGGCATCATTTTGTATTTTTTATTCTGATAACTTCATATCGAGACACAAAATGCGTGAATGGCATATTTGTAGCATGACATACTGTAGATAAATATAATCATTTAGAAGAAAAAAGCAACAACATTCATCGCTGAAACATTTAATGTTATATAAGCTTTGGAGAAGACTAACTTACATTTACTCACCACTGGGGCCAGATGCATAAAATCCACGACTAATAGTACACACAAAGACAGAAATATGCATATGCATTATTTTCGTTTGGTTGACTCTGTTTTATAAGTCTCAGCCATAAAGGAACTGTGTGCACGTGCATGCATGAGCCTCTTATCAACTCCCAGTTACCCATTAATGGATGTAGAAACACCCTTAAACAATCATTGGCATGGTGAGACTTGTGCCTGCTCCACCACTTGTTGGACATCAGTAAGTGATAAGAATGGCAAAGAAAAAGAGCAATTTCATCGATTTTGTTGCATCTGCTCTATTCTCCAACAGTACAACAGCTGTTATTAAGCCTGACCGTTACTCAGGGCCGTGGCTATTTATAGCACTCGTACCACTAATTCATTACATGTACCTGTAAATCATCATCACAGTAATTTCTCAATCATCATTAACGTCACAAAGATTATGATTAATGATTAATTGATTATTTGGGATAACATCAAAAGATCATCGATAGAGCAATAATAACTCATTAATAGTTTAAAATTAGGTTTACAAATGCACCTTTGTTTGAAATTGTACAGAAGGCTGTGTAGACCACAAAATGATTACACAATCATTCAAATTGAAACTGTGGGAAAAGACGTACACATGTGTTTTGTGAGTACACATCGTTTTACATCTGGCCCCATGTGTTGGAACACTAACTAAAGGAGTATTGATAAAGTCTCCTGCAGATCAACACATGCGTATATGTAACATGCTTATAATAATTGAGAAACAAAAGAAGCTAACAATGTATATGATTGATTCTTAATCACATAAATAATGTTTCATATTTTAACTGTGCCTTTAACATTTACATCTTGAGATTTAAAATGTGTACAATTCTAACAGTATTATGCTACCGAGTAATGTTCAGTGCAGAACAAATCTGTGCACATTTAAATGGCATATGTCTGTTGGTCCAGGGTGCAACTTCTCGTCAACTGTTTTATTTCCCATTAAATTTGGTACGAACATTTACAGTCCCCAGAGGACGTATGTTAATGAATTTACTTTTATCTATCACTACAGACAATTTAAAACTTTGAATTTGCTGCCCTGCTATTGGTAAGCGTCGCACAATAGCAAGATGATTCTCTCTTCAGTTTTAATACATCCAAATGTCCATTAAAGCCTCACAGGGCTGAATCATACTGTAGACGTATTATCAAGTACCTGCTAAACTGGTACAAATAGAGCTTAAGTGACTCATTATTTAAAGGAAATCAGCCCGCCGTTCTTTTCTGTTCCATCTTGGTTCTCACTCGTCACAACTAGAAAGACATGAAGGGCGAGATGTGGAAGGAAGGAAAATAAATACATTGTCTGTTAAAAAAAATATTTGGCACAGCGCCTTTCATCACAGAGACAATATTTACTCTGAAAAGTGCATTTTTAAATTTGACTTTATTACCTTGGTCCTCCTGTGACGTTATTGGTAACGGTGTTTCACTGCAAATTGTGCCATTGTCGTCAGCTTCTGTAGGTCAAATTGTTAAAAAAAAATAAAGGGATCATGTCAGTGAAGGGAAAGATCTAGGGCACTTTCAAAACGTATTGATACAGCTTTTGTATAATCTGCTTTACTCATCTGTGGGTCCTTTACCTTTAGAAGAAGCATTCAGTTCTGCATCGGTGATGTACTCAACCAGTGGACAGGGTGCATCTGCAGGAGGGAGGAAGGAACGTTCACACAAGAGCACCAACGGCTATAGGCAAACTAAGAAAGTCAGAGTCTAACTTGAACATGTCAGTTTCACAAATGATAATTTCTAAAGTAGCACGGAAATGAATCACTGGTGGGGCTGTAACTGCCACCAAAACCACAAGCCCTGAGAGCTGCTGTCAACATACCATCACGGCCCTTTAGCTGAGCCATGGTGAGAAACAGCTCGGCCTCTTCTGGCTTCTCTTCACCATCAGCTATGTTGTAAAAAAAAAAAAAAAAAGTCACCACCTTGTGAAATATATATAATGAATATAATATATTATAAATGTCACATTTAAACCTGCAATAACACTCAGCTGAAACAAGGTTAGACATTTCATCAACTTTATATTTTATTGCCTTTCTTTTCACTCTTTATTTAGTCTCTCTGTTTTTGGTTTCCACTAAAAGTATTTTTTGGTTTCCACTAAACCAAAAAATATCTGCTCTTTAGTTGATAAATGCTCCACTTGTTCACCAGCCAGTCGCTAACCGTGTCAGTCTGACATTTGGTGCTGACCACTACTATGGGTTTTAAGAGCTTTTTTTTGCCTAAAACAAGCCTCCCGAAAACGACGCGGTGAGAGTGAACCAAAACAGTAACGTTGTGGGCCGGAGAGATCAACAATGAGCTGAACTCGCTTCATTAAAATGCTCCATAAAGCTGAGGGTAGCTGCAGATTTGCGTGATAATTCTATTCTATCATCATACGATTTTCAAAATCCATGCACTCAAAAAGTCCCAAAAAATAAAGGAAAACCTGGTTTGCGAATGACTCTGAGGATGATGCATCCAAGGAAGACAGCAATGATGCCGAAGAAGATGCAGCCAGAGATGGAAAGAAGCACCCTCCTCTTCAAAACTGAAGAATAAAAAAAAAACGAAACAGAGAATGTAAGTGAGAATATTTGCAGGGTAAAAACTCATAGCTTCCAAACCTCAGTTATACTCACGTAGGTTCTTAGTCTTCAAAGAATCACTGCTTCTTGAATAAGATGGTCTACCGGTACGAATGCCCTTGCAGGTGTACAGGCTCTGCTCAGGGTCATTCTGGGGTGTGACTGCATGCTTCTCAGAGGGCTGAAGATCGATTGGTTGCCCATCTTTGAACCTGTGAGAAGGTAAGAATCCACATAGTGCACACATGAATGCATTTAGAGAATGTTACTCTATAGCATGAACTGGTATTTTTGAAGTGTATTACCATGTGTAGTTCCACATGTTCTGACTTTCGTGCACCCCACATCTGAGCACCAAGCTGTCGGTGGAGAAGACCTCGGACCAGCCAGTTAACAGGATTATATTAGCCTGTGGGCGCTCTGTAAAAACACAATCAAAACTGTGACGAACACATTCAACACATACAGAAAATTGTTAGCGAGAAGTCAAGAAAAACGTACCCTCAACGTCAAGTCTCACAGCCTGACTCTGGTCTGAGCTGAAGACTGTATCTCTTCCTCTTTTAGCTTTGCATTGATATGATCCGGTGTTTGTTCTCGCAACAGATTTGATAGTGTGATTGTTTCCAGTTTCGGTGAGTAGACTACCATCTTTGAGCCACAGGTACTCCCATCCAGAAGAGACATTAACGTGACAGCTAAAGGAGACTGAATCTTCAGTATGCATCACGTTGTGTGTGGGGTCCTGCATCAGTGTGACTCTGGGTTTTGTATCTGTGGGGAAATAAGTATGACAGCATTTTAATGTATGTCACACTGCATAACCCAGAATAAGGAGCAGCTGGCCTTAGCTGCTTTAACTTACTTTTTTGATATGCTGAACCTCTACTGCCTTACCAGAATTCCTCCCAAAGAAGAAAATGAAGCTGCAGCCATGACATTGTTATCTAGGCTTAGCATAAAGACTGGAAGCAGGGGGGAACATCTAGCCTGGCTCTGTCTAAACACGGTATATGCAGGAATCTTTACGTTAAATTTAAGACCTTTAAGACTTTTTTTGAAACTCCTTCCATACATTTTAAGACCTCGTCTAGACCTCACTGCGTTCTAACCAATTATATCACTTTTACTATACATTGATTGAAGGATAGCACAACTAAACAGTCTCAGTTTGTGGTAGCCCCTTGAACCACTGTATCAATGCAACATAATTCAGATGGACGGCATGGGAACAAAGCACAAGATAATTAATGAAGTAAGTAACCCAATGCAATGTTTATCAAGGGTAATATCAGTATTACACAAGAGCTAGAAAGATAATATTGCAATCTATTTCTTTATGAAAACTATACTATGACTTTTAATGGCATTTTTTATGACATTAAGACGATGACTTTTTTATGACATTACATGATAACTTGTTTTGATGATATACTACACAATGATATTTATTATGATATTCTGTTTACTTTTTATGACTTTTGTTATGACATAGTGTGTCATAACAAAAGTCATAAAAAGTAATTGTGACTTTTTATGAGATTTTTAAAGAAAAATCCTCACCATAAACATCCAGAGTTAGTCCGTCACTGCAGTTGCTGGTTACATCCCGGCTCTTAAATTTTCCTGAACAGCTGTATCGTCCATGGTGTGAGGCTGAAGCAGAACTGATGGAGAGAGTAGCTGCATCTAAACCAAAGGATGCAGTACTATCTGCCTGGACAGGCTGATTATCTTTGAACCACCTATATTTCCAGTCAGCGGTGCCGTCCATCCC
>NW_022280035.1:10110643-10153268 GCF_004355925.1 Anarrhichthys ocellatus | reverse complement strand
GTAAGAAAACATGCCATTGCATTGCAACGTAACAGATATTTATCCCCAACCCCCTGCCCTCATCCCCGAAAATGTGTAACTAAAATGAAGAAAACTCATTTTATTTTAAATTCGCTGCCAAAATAAGTATTTTTATGTAAAATGTAAAAAAGAAAACTCACCATATACATTGAGAGTAAGTCCAGAACTAAAGTTGCTTCCAACAGACCTGTCGTTCAGGTGTCCCTTGCAGTTATATTGTCCTACATGTTTAGCTGAAGCAGAGCGGATGGAAAGAGTAGCTCCATTTGAGTCAAAAGACACAACATTATCCGCTTGGACTACCTGTCTGTGTTTGTACCACGTGTAAATCCAGTTCAGGCTGCCGTCCATCCCACAGCTTAACTTCACACTCTCAGTGGGGAACACATGGAACCACGATGTGATCAGGTTCAAAGATGGAATGGGAATTTCTAAAGAGAGAGAGAGACACATCAGCCACTTTTCATATCCTTAGAGATAACCTTATTTAGATAACCTATTTTTTTAGACAGAGCCTCACTGAATTTGTCTCATGAGAAATGACTGAACAACTAAATCATGTGACATACCAGCAGGCCTTGTCGATCAAAAATCAAATTCGATTATTAAAACTTCAATGTGTGAAGACAGGCCAGCCCACCTTAGCATCCAAGATACATTGATGTTAATGATGTTGACTCAAACCACAATATTCACATGGATTAGATAAGAAATTACAAAAAGCACCGACTTAATCAAGTATTAACATGAGGGAAGCATGGACCAGTCTCTTAACATTTGCAAAACAAAAATGCCTTAAAATACACAACTCTGGACTGAGCTCATAATCAGCAGGTTAGTGAACAAAATGGTGGCATGAGTGAACTTTTAAAAAGGAGTAGTTCTTAATGGTGGTATATTAATGTGTTAGCCAACAATCCGCCCCTTACATAAATCATCATTTCTCTCCGAAAGTGATATTCCACTGCATGTATATATATATATATATACATACTTCTGAGTCTTCCCTCCCTGCATCATGCTACACCACAACATCCTGTTTCAACAGAAAATGCACAAAATAATAGAAGCAGGATGCTCTCAAAATGTTTTGCTAAATTCAACAGCAGCCTGGGAGTTTGTAAGCCTTTAGTGAAAGAATTTTACATATTTACAACAAACAATTGCACATTGTATTAAACACAATGCTTTAAATAATATGACTCTGCTGTCTTTACCTACCAAGTACATCTTGTTGTATTTCTTCACTGAAGTCTGTTGATATTATTTCCCCTCTGGTGGCCTTGCACCAGTATCTCCCCTGATCAGAAAGAGCAAGATGGATGCTGTTGGTTTCGTTGATGGGACGGAGCTCAATTCCATCTTTGTACCACTGATACTTCCAGCCAGACGACACATCTACGTTGCAATTTAAGTTCACGGTTTCTCCAACATACATCGGGTTAAAACCAGGAACCTTGTTCATCGTTGGTTTTGGTACGTTTTCTAAAACAGAAAGGCAGTTCACAACACATTTACAGTTTGGGTTTTGTGAGGTGCTAGTAGGCAGGTTTTGTTAGCTTTGGGGCAGAGCAAGGCTGTGCTAAGCTAACTGGCTGTTAGTGGTATCTTCAAATTTAGCATACAGACATGAGAACGGTATCAATGTGCAAAAAAGCTAATTATCTTGTTTCCCAAACCATTTCTTTAAGAAAGCTGAAATAATGTAAAGTTAATGAAAGCTCACCATAAAGTATGACATTGACTGTGTTGCTGAATCCAGAGCTGACTCCCCTTGATTTCAGGTGAGCTTTGCAGGCATAGCCTCCTTCATAGGCTTGAGTGACCACGGTGACGTTGAGCAATGAGTCGTCTTCCTCCAGGTACATGTCCTCCATGAGCTCCTCCTTGAGCTCTTTTTGATTTCTGTACCAGGTGAACGTCCAGTCAGTGCTGTGGACTTCACATCTGAACTCCACCGTTTCATTTTCAAACACATCTGGCCAGGAACTCAGCAGTTCCAGAGATGGTTTGGGTGGGTCTGAAAAGCCATGAACCAAAGAAATCTTAAATATCTTGGAAGGAATTTAAGATAAAACCCAATTAAAATTACTTACTGCATCAGAAAAGAATGGCAGACAGGAAAACAGACAAGTTTAGTGCATCATTAGTTATTTAAACTTTCGCTTTCACAGATGAATGTACTGTAGACGTGTGCATAAATGCTCATGTATATAGGAATTAATGAAGCGGTTTAATTGGTGGCAAAGTGATGACACAGTTCTCAGGTAAACTTACCAGAGACCTGCAGAACTGTTGTGTCACTCTCCTCTGTGTAGAAGGGGTCTTTGCCTCTCTTGGCTTTGCAGTGGTATTGTCCACTGTTAGGATGATCTATCGATGCTATGGTATAAGTATTATTATTATGAGCTGGAATTTCATCTGTTCCCTTATGGTACCAAAGATAAACCCATCCAGAGGCCACATCAACCTTGCATGTGAAGGTGACAGGCTCTCCAGGGAACATCTTGTCAAAGTTTGAACTTCGGGTCAAAGTGGGTTTGGGCTTGTTTGCTAATCAGAAAGGAGAAAGAAAAATGTACCATTTTAATTATCTTATATTACATGCTGTCTTGAAATTCAGCTCAAATATGGGTGATGAAACTTACCATAAACTGTGAGTTTGACTGAATTACTACTTTTAGTGGTAACACTCTTTGTTTTGTGATGAGCTTCACAGGAATAACTTCCAGAATGTGTCTGTGTTGCTGCTGTGATTGTAAGCTTTGATCCCTCTGGAGACAAAGACACATTTGGATCTGGCTCTTGTAGTTGTTGGGTATTTCTGTACCAGGTGAAGGTCCAGTCAGAGCTGCCAGTGACACTACAACTTAACTCCACTTTCTCAGAAGGGAACACGTCGGACCACTCTGACTGTAGCTGCAGAGATGGTACAGGAGGCTCTGGAAGTGTATTAAAAAATATGATTGGTTATATCATTCAGAAATAACATATTGCTGAAATAGCATGCACATTTAGGTTCATTGGAATCAGGAACACCTTTGGGTTTGGGCAGTTGGTCGACAAGAAATTTGAGTACATCCCCTTCAGTTGAGGGAAATAACATTACATTTACATTTTAAATACAAAACAATCAATCCATTAACTGGGACAATCAATCAGCAAAAAAATATAATCTGCAAATTAATTAATAATGAAAACAACCATTAATGCAGCCCGAAATGATTTGCTGCGGTCCTGTATGAAACCTACAAAAGGACACTCAAACCCAATTAAATTAAAAATCATATCATTTAAATCAAGTTGACATATAGATTAAAATATACCACACTGTCATCCTACAAAAAAAAGTGACAAAAGGCATGCACAAAAATAACACGATTACCTGACAGTAACATGACACAAGAACAGGGACATTAGATGGACGATAGAGTTCAGAAAACATAACCGTGTAAAGCATAAAGTTGGAACTACAGAAAACTGAAACATGAACTTGTACTCATAGGTGTCCAAATGTAGGAAATGCCTGACTCCTGACAACAAAGTACTTCATGTTCCATAAAGTAACTTCTCCTCATGCTTTACTTCCTTTTGTACCTTTTGTTTTTATCTGCCTCAGTAAGGTAATCAACATTTTTACAATGGGTCATTTAATTTACAATCAGAACAGGATAATGCACTAAATTCTAATATTTTAAATATTTTTTTACAAGAAGATGTGAGATATTTTTAATGACATAAAAACATTGTAATGTTTTGTCAGTGTGTCAAACATGTTTCTTACCATCATAGGGATCTTGAGCTGCACAGGCAGTGAAATCTGTCAAAACAAATTACAATAATGTTCAGTGGGAATCGCATTCAAATGTAACTGGAAATATTATTTGTATAACTTACATATCACACTGAAGACCTTGAGAAGCCACATTTTTCATTGACCTGCACATGTAGAGGCTGTGCTGCCGAGTTGAGTCATTTATCTGCTGTGTAGTGAAGTTCAGTAAAGGAAATAGACTTCACACTAGATGGGCGTGCGTGCCAACTTTATTTCTAAGCTCACCTCAGGACAGCAGCTTTCCTGTCTCTGACATCTGCTTTTCTTTCTCGTGAAGCAACAGGAAATGTGTCGGTCAACCACATTCAGATGTTTGTGTTCTCGATATGACTTTAAATTTTGGATTGTTGCTGAACAGTGACAGGGAGGTTTTAGGGAAATGAAACAACGTGCAAGAGCGATAATGTGTTGAAAAGACTTGCAATTGTGTTGAATAGCCTACCAAAAGAATATCAAAAGGTAAAAACTCCAGCAACACTAGTATACAGAACTATATTGTAACAGCAACACATTTGGGCTAGTGAAATAAGGCAAGAAAGAGGTTAAATCGAGATTATCTCAAATTTAAGTCGGTAAACTGATCATTTTTATTTTCATCCGAGACTAAAATAAAAACAAGCAGAACCGAAAACAAAACACCTTGTTAAACTATGAGTTACTATTTTTTCTTCGTGCAGTCTCAGAGTTGACCTGTTTTACCCTGTGGGTGTGTGAAGTGTTATGGGGAACATGATCGAAAGACACTGATCTTTTGTTTTTACACTTCCGTGTAACCAGTTTACTGACCTCAACCGTCACAGCGACATCCTTTTGTCTGCAGCTCAAATTTGCTCTCGACATGCAAATAGAATGAACATTATTCCTACTGAATCACCTTTACACATAAACATTTTAAAATCGAAATGTTTATGCATATTGTCATCAAAATCATCAGTGATCAAGAGTGATTACTTCAGAAGAAAGTAAGTGCTGACGTTTTCATGCCCTCTGTAATAAAGTATGACTTCCTGTAAGGTTGAGCCGGAATGTGTCATAAAGAAACGCCACTCTGCGTCTCTGTCACTGGTTTTGTCTCACAATTCTCACCATAAGGTGTCAGTATAACACAGAAAATCTGATTATTTACGGTCCCGCCTCTGACCCAGGACACCCCGCGTGGGACAAATCCACGGGCGGAAAACTGGCAGGTAAGGACACACCATGTTGAACTGGCATCAACAGCCAAATGGACAGAATAAGGGATTTATAAAGAAGAATCAAAGCTGATTGTAGCTGCCATCTATTGTGAAAGAGCAAGCTGGACACATTTAAGAACCACCTTTCAAGCCTAAGGGTGGTGATGAGTATTCATTAAAGGATCCGTTCACCCAAATTGCACAAACACCACGGAACACTGGTGGTATTTAGTCATGCAGATAGTTTTGGTATAATATGTACAGAGGTTTAAAGATATCTAACACATTCTACCACCTGTATTATTTTTTTGGTAGAATGACACTTGTGTTTCTGTTTATTTTCTTATGTTATTTGTCAATGATTTGAGCAAAACAAACACAAATTCCACTCACAAATATCTAAGAGACAGATATCTTATTGATGAATCCAAAACTATCTGCCTGGCTGAATAACATTTGTTTGTAATCACAATGACAACTTGCAATCTCCTTAAAGCCAGAGCGCAACAGATCAGTCTGCTTGTATTCTATAATGACAAAAACTTGCATCTAAACCCAACATAAACATTTGATCTATCCTAAAACTATGTGTAGCAATGTTTAAAATGTGTGTAAAAATCCACATAACATGTAATAAAATACCATTTTTTATTAAACATCCATACAGTCATTGTAATAGCATGTCCAAGGCTTCACTGTTTTATTGAGTATATACTGTAACAAACAGCATATGGACACAGGCAGAAAGAAAACATTGTAAATATATCCTTACATACATGTCACCAACTTAAATAACATACAACATTTAACAGACGGATGGGTTGGGAGGTGTGGGTTTTCCCTGCGTACTGGGAGGAGTGGGTGAGTCAGGATGGAAATAGATATGGGGATGTTGGTTTGTTGTTCTTTCCCTTTCTTCATTATGTACACACTGCTGCACAGACCCTCACCTCTTCAAACACTGGACAAGATAGGAGAGACAAATGAGGTCATGTGGTGATGAGAATCACTTCAGCCATGAATATGCTGTGAGAGAGTGTGGATTTGTTTGAGGTTTTTTTATGTGCGCACGAGAGAGAGCGAGAGAGATAGAGATAATTTTCCATCAAAGAGTAGCTGGCTCGGTTTCTGCCCTCTTAGCCAATTCTCTCTTCTTCTCAAAGCCCTCCACTCTGGCTGTTGACTTGTGGTAACGTGAGGAGTTTGGCTTTGTGTCAAATCATCTGGAGTAACTTTCAGAAGCTGTGAAGTGACGCTTTGACATCACTGTGCCTTATGGGACAGCATCCAAAAAAACTCACCAGCATGATTATGTCATCTATACGGCGCAGTTTACACTTGGCATGAAAATGCATCTCTAGTAATGTGATCACAAGTGGACAGCTGTAAATACAGGCATGAATGCATCTGAGCACATTGAGGATGCATTAAGATGGGATCACTTGAGCCACACTCAGGCAGGCAGGAATGTGACCCCATTTGCTGTATAGTGTGAACACACACTTGTCCCTGACCCTACTGAAGGTCAGCTTTGTTGTGTGCATGTAGCATATCAAGCATCCTGTTTAGTTGCTGTAAGTCAAACAACTAAGATGACAAATCTAGGCCCTATATTCAAGGTTCAAGGCTTCACTTACAAAATGACCGTTTGTATATCAATTACCTTGAATTCTTGAAGAAAACTTAGTTTTTCTTGCATGTATACAACATCTGTATACAAACTCTCACACAGCTAGTGCAGAATAATCAATGTCTAATTTATCCAGTTGTCTGCTCAGTATTTCCCCAAATTTGCTAAACCCTTACTATAAAATATAACGTCCATAACAACAGTCTCACACTGAGCAGGCGAGCTACTCGTCCGTGTGAGTTTCTCAAATAGTAAGGTTTAAGCAGAGTTGCATGTGTTCTGGAAGTACTGAGCATACAACTGGATACATGAGACTTGGATTATACTGTGCGAATTGTGTGAGTTTGTAAACAAATGTTTTAATATAGCTTTGGTGTTGTTAGACACGGCCCACATTCATGATTTTTTATCTTTTTATTCTTCCTTCACCGTGGAGGCATGCGAGAAAAACCAAGAGTTTTCTTCAAGAGTTCGAGGTAACGGGCTGAGTAATTGGTGAAGCATTCCTTTAAGTACAAAATGACACCACAATCATTTTCTAAGAGTACACCTGAGAGCAAATTCTTAAAGGGGGCATATGTTCATATTCAGGTTCATACTTGTATTTTGGGTTTCTGCGAAAACATGTTTACATTCTTTAAAAGGTGCATAATACGAGATTGGGAGCATTTCGACTGCCTCTCAACAGCTCTCGACATACTAACGGTTACGGTGCTAATAGCGTTAACAGTACAAACCATAGCGAACATGCTGACAAAGCTAACTGTCTACTGTTTTAATGCAGTGAAGGCCAACACAGATTCTAGTCAAGAGCAGTTTATGCTAAGAAGGTAGTCAGTAAGTGGGAGGAGAAAGAAGTTTAGGAGGGGAAGGGAGCTATATGAGAGACCTGCAATCTAAAAAGGTATTAAAGAATCGAATTGGCCCCTCGCTCAAATATTTTGAATGTACAGCAGGGATGAAAGGGATTGTGTTTCACAGTGCCGTAAAAAGAAGCAGTGGTAAGTCTTTCACAGTAAGATAAAACCATTATCATTCCCTCTAAATCTTTTACAACCTTTAACTATTCGGTACATCCCTTTACCAACAACATATTAATCTCTCTAATCATTCTTCCCAGCTTAAATGTCTCCATCTCTTTGTCCCTTCTTTTTTAAAATCTTGCCACCTTCTCTCGTCACTTCACTTATTTTTAAAAATGCTTTAATGAGGCTTCTCTTGTCAGCAGTTGAAATTACACTGTGATTAAATCCTGGCTCTCCGTGAAAGGCTACACCACTTGGGCATTTGAAAAGCTTATATGAAAGTGCCAATACCCAAACTCAAATGCGTCTGCCTAATAGTGAGGGTATAAATAGAAACGTTAACGCTGTAAAAACAGCAAATTTGGTATTTCTATTTGACTGACATTAATCTTTGCCACATTACCACATCCAAAAGCAGGGATGAGGAGGGAGCAGACGTGGGCTGCACAGATGACAAGGCAAGAGGAGGGCAAGAGGGAAGGACAAATGAGCTGTTATTGGTTTTAATGTGATGCTATGAGTTTAAGAACACTGCAATGCATGGCTGGTCAGCAGGCATAAGAGTATTGCCAGTGTGCCAATCTGTATCTCAAACAACTGTGTCAGTATCTTATACATGTGTCAAAGCAGTAATACGCAGTGTTAGTGTTAGTAGCAACACATTGATGGATATTTTGTTCATGAGACAATGGAGAAAGATATATAGCAATGAAATGTGCTTCCACTGGTGACATGTTGAACAATCTCAGGCTGTCTTGCACAGCAGTGGATATGTCTCTCTGTTTCTTACCTCTGGCGTTGGGTGTTGGTTTATTTGCCCTTCTCCTTGCCAGCCTCTGGAAGAATAACCTCTGTCAGGAGAGGAATATACTGTTTAAATATGTTGTTTTAATGGAATAAAGTTCTGGAACATTATTAGTTCAAATGTGTAGACATGAAAGCTGGAATTATCAACTGGGACCAATAACAGGTTCTCCAAATGTCCCAAATGTAAATGATTAGTTTGACATTTTGGTAAAAGCAGCTTATTTGTTTTCATGATAAGAGTTCATGAAAAAATCAATACCACTGCACTTTTCTGTCTGTAAGGTAAATATCAAGCAACAGTCAACAGCTATTTAGCTTAGCTTAGCATACATACTTTAAACGGTGGGAAACAATCCACCTGACTCTGTCCAAAGTAAACAGAATCTTTCAAAAATCAGAATTTTAATCTGTACAGATTAAAAAACAACAACTTGTCAATTGGTGAACTTTGAACGTGCCTCCAATCCTTATGCAAAGCTACCGAGCTGTTAGTTTTAGATTCATATTTAGCACAAAACTTTATCCTCTGTTTGCCTTTAGATACGTACGTTTGACCTGCAGCTTGCAGGAGACCATGGCCTCTCCCTGCTGGTTCTTGGCTCTGCAGGTGTACACACCGCCGTCGAAGGAGCCGGGCTTACGGATCTCCAAAGAGCAAATGCCCTGGGTAGAGATCTGACGAAACTTGGGGTCTTTTCCAATGAACACTTGATTCTTCAACCACTCGATCGTAGGCTGAGAGGACAAGGGGAGACATTTATAAAACAACAGTATACCTCAAATATACCTTCCCTGTTTCGTCGAAGTGCCACTCCAAAATCCATATTGGCAGCTGAGCTGATTTTTTAAAACATCAGCAGTGATATAGAGTGAACTTTTGATTTTCAGGGTCACTTTCCAGTGCAAAGGTGTAAAATATGACATGGCACATTTCATGAGAATTTTATCAAGTATATCATTTAAGTATTAACTTCAGAAATTTACAAAACAAGCATTTTTAAAGCTCTGAGTTCTGACTATTGGTGTCATTGAACAGTTTTAGCTTCTGGCACACCTCTTTCTTTTTGAGCTGTGGTCTCTAAAGTGATATCTATTTACCATTACAACATTGACTTTCAGTCTTTGTCGCATTGGACATCCAAATTGCTTGTCCTCCTGTAAACTCAGACAGTCTGTGCTGAGTGTGACAGTTGGGTAGAATGGGAGTAATACAAGACTCAGGTATGTGCTGCTCTGGGCTTCAGTGACACTCTCCCTGCATGGATTTCCCTATGGTCCGGCTTCTTGAAGGTGACTCTGGTTATTGGATTTCAGCTCAGCTGAGTCATTTCAGAAGGGTTTGAACAACACTTCATCACCGATGTATGAAACAGATTTAGTTCTGTGTCGCTGCTTTCGTCAAGTTTTCTAAATAGATCTTTCTTCTATTTTAGAAAGTTTGTGAACTGGCATTTGACCATAGATGGTAAAGAAGGTCAAACATGTATGTATGTTATTCTCTGATGAAATAACAACTAGAAACTGTTTCTAGATCCACAGATTAATAATAATTTAACTGACTTCTGTAAAATGATTTTGCATGTTTGATATTGTTATGCAAGCACCAGGATGTGTAGGTGCAGGGTCTAACATCTGAAAGGATTTGATTTGAAAGTTGAACTTTAACTTTAACTGGGCAAACACTGTAAAGTGTAAACTAATGTAATCTATTAAATCTTCCCCATCTCCATTGCCCTTCCTTTCTCTCTTTCCTGTCCCATCCCATTTCTGTCTTTGGGCATCTATGTGTGGGGATCTTACAGGGATACCCAGTCACACCGATAACTTTGCTGCTGGCAAAAATAGCACCTTCTGTTGAAGCCTCGTCTCCACTTAGCCATGACAGGACAGCAGACTACACTTCTTATCATTGTCTCTTCTTTGCCTTCCCTGCTTATCTCGCTATTCCTCTCTAACAGCTACCCATGTAGTCTCTGCCACTGTATGTGACAGCTCTTTATCAGACACAGCAGGACAACTTATCACACTGAAGGCTTTTATGCTGGACCTCACTCAGCAGTCCTCAATGACTCTGGACTCTCAGCCAGAGCCCATAAATACACACATGCTCCAACACAAATGCCCAGTGTGAAATAATTTAATTTATAAGAGTTATGAAGAGAGAAAGAGATCAACAAAAAGCAAGAGATAGAGGAATTGTTCTGGGAATTGCCCTATATCTACTGGTACTAGTCCCTCTTCACTTGAGTCCTACATTAGCTCCTGTTTGATTTGTCTCCAATACACTGGCATGTGCAGACTGTTCAACCGCTGCTGTCCTTGCCGACTAGTCAAGGACAGCTAGGACGCATAATCAGCTGCATTTCCACCACGGCCTGCCACCTAAGCCGTCTGCGTCAGCCAGACAACTGTAAAGATATGTTTAACCAGAGCAGCAGTCGACCAGCATAGTGAGAGACATACTGAAACTTCACAGAGACATTCCAGTGCAAGCCCTGCCCCACTTCAACAGTGGATGTTTATAGCAGTGACATTAATACCTTATTTGAAGCAGTGTATCACACCCTTAAATGATTTATCAAGGGCCCTTAGGAAAATAAAAGGTAGGCATAATAGGAACACTATTGTGATTCTGGACACAATACACCGATAAGATATATATCATAGGTGGTGAAAACATGAGCACAAACCTGAAAACAGGGTGATGGGCATGACACACTTCTATGCTAAGTGCAGTGTGTGTATGAACAGTTGTATAGTTATATATTTTTTTTATTATTATTATTATATAAAGTGTATAGCTAAGAGTGTCTGACCTTGGGGCATCCACGGACAGAGCACAGCAGCTTGGTGGTGTATCCCACAGTGGCAGTGCGGTTAGTGAGGGGTGTTGTGAACCTGGGTGCCTCGCTGAAGTCACGCTCCGGGTACTCGGGAGGCTTGTAGACAATACCTGTGGACACATGGAACAAGATCTCATGCAGAACTTCTTCTTCTTCTTACAATACGTGTCTGTACTTATTCAAGGGATAGAAAAATATTGACAGCACAGGACAGTTAATTGTGTCTGAAATTATGTAACTTTTGCTGCACAGCGTCGACTGTGGCTACAAGTGGCAGTTTGGTGAAAGTTCACAGAAAAAGATCTTTCACTTTCCCTCTCCCTTTCTTTCTGTTGGGAATTCTTTCTATTTTCTCACTACAATCTACTCCGTCACTTCCCACGCTGTCAAAATCCCTTTCATTCATAATTCTGACATCACAATATCTGCCCAGTAATCTTTCATTCATTGTTCACATTTGAAGGAGTGAGGCCGGCCTTCACCGAAGTGTGGGAGACATTTAAATACGGGCACAACGGCACACATTTTCAGTCGGTCTCTCTTAGGAAGCTTTCATAGTGTTAGTGTGATAGTGTTGCATTTGGCTGTTCACATGAGAAATGACAACAGTTGTGTCAAGAATGAAAAGGGACAGAGCGAGAAGGTAGGCATACTGTATAAACACACACGAACGCGCGCACACACACACACACACACACACACACACACACACACACACACACACACACACACACACACAAAGAGAAACATTTGCCCTGCCAGCTGTCTTAATGCTGTCAAAGCCTCTTTAAAATGATTTCAGTAGCTGAGCACTAGCCAAGAGAGCTACCCATTTAAGATTGAAGCAGTGCCAAAGCCATTTCCACTCCTCAAGTCCTAGCTTTATAAACACATTCAAGACTTTCATACACTTCATGCAGCTCATTAAAGTATAAGTAGTACACACTTGTAGAGCAGCACTGCCAATAAACGCTCCATCATAATAAACACATTGACCTTAGAAGAATTAAGGAATTAATCAAGAAGATCACCTGTCTTATGGATGGTGGCCACCCCCTTGGTGACAGCGCTCATCTCACTGATGCCCACTTGGTTCTCAGCGAACACTCTGAAGGAGTACGAGTTGCCCATGATGAGGTCTGTGATGGTGGCAGTGAGCCTGTGGTGGTGCACCAGCACCGAGAACCATTCCTGTCGGTGGAGACACAACAGACGAATAGAAAACTATCTAGAAAGCGATAGAGTGTTAGTAATATGTACGTATGTCCTCGCCTACAAATGTAGCCTTGTAGGTTCTGTTCTGGTAGTTGTTAAATGTGTTCAATGTTCCCTGGCAGTGGTATCCACTCACATCTCTGCCAGTTTGCCTCCAGAACCATGAGTCACAACTTTAAAAAGACGTATTGGTATTTTGATAGACTCTTTAGTAAATCCCAAGAAAATAGAGACATGGCAATCTCATCCAGACCATCTGATTAGAGAAGATTTTATCTATATTGTAACTGGGAGAAAGGCGTTGGGGAGAGTTTGATGTTCAAATACAGCGTTTAGATCAAAGAAGATCCATGTCAGAGTCTAAACTCAAAGTTTGTATGTAAATTAAGTGTAAGTGTAATTATTCCCAGTATTCCCAGTCAATGAAGTGACATCACTAATATACAAATACAATATTCTAAATTGGCTCAGAAGCTATGCCATAGCTGACACGAGAGACATGAGATCCCACGTGGAAACTACAAGACCTCTAATTGGTCGGCATGTAGTACTTGTGTTTCCAATTTTCAGATGTCCGTAGATGTTGTTCAGAGTGAATACAACAAGTTTAAAAACACTGCAAATCACTCTGACAATGTGATTGGCCTAGTATACATCTGCCATACCCCGGTCTTCCTGTCGGCCTTCTGGATGGTGTATCCAGTGATCTCTGTGTTGCCATTATCCTTGGGAGGGGTCCATTCAAGAGCAGCGTTGAAGTCCCAGGTGTCCAACAGCTTCACATTGGCAGGACTGCCAGGCCGGTCTGAGGAGACACATTACTGTAAGTATTTATAAAGGATTAAAAGCATGACCAGTGTTTTCCTCACGGCACAAACGGTGTCTGCGCCCAGGATCAAAAGTGAGCTTTGTATGGTAATGCCTCTAACATGAGGCCACACATTTTAACAGTAGCAGCTGACAGCAGGGTCAACGGTCATCATTGTTAGAGGTGTGATGCATGCTGGCTAGTGATTAGAATTTCTGCTGGAGCAAGTCACGAGCCTCAGAACCTACAAGTCAACAAGCCAGCTGCACAACCAGCTGAGCCGATTCAACAGATAGGTCTGAAATAAGTCCACATTCACACCTGTCGCACACAAACATATGGATCCATGTGTGTTACTGGTGTGTAAACATAAGCACGTGCGACTCACCCACAATTTGAAGGGTGATGGTGGCTTTGTCCTCAAAGCTGTCCACCTTAACGCTAATCTCATAAACACCAGAGTCCTCCCTCTGAGCGTGGCGGATAAATATGATGGTGTCCTTGTCACTGTTCCTGATGTTGACCCTTGTATCCACAAGCTGACCGTCCTTACGCCAGGACACCACAGGTTTGGGCTTTCCCTGACGAGTTGCAAAAAGGAGAGACAAGAGATGAGAAGATGCAAGGTGAAGCGTGATGACTGTAAAGTCGTCTGTGCCAACTGCACATTTTATTCATGAACTATACAGACTGAGTATACGTGCAGCTTACATGAAAGGGGATGGCCAGGTTGATCTGATCTCCAACCTGCTTGACATAGCAGGATTTGAGATTGCGGGGAATGCGGACCCTGGGACGCTCTGAAAAACAAGAATTAAAGTCAGCCGTGTTTATCTTCTATCTTGGCTATTTTTTTTATACGGACATAACCTGGAGACCTTCGTGAACAAATCCCCCACTTGACAACGTTTTCTAGCATTACCAGCAGCCAGCAGTGTACAAACTTACCATTTGTATCTTCAAAGTGGGGTTATGTACAGTATGCTCAAAAGGACAGGTCAACAAGACCTAAATCAGGGGTCTCAAACTCATCTTCACTCTGGCCCACATCAGCATCCCGGTCGCCCTCAAAGGGCCGGTTGTAAATGTACTCCTAACATATTGGCAAATAACTGTCTCTGCATTTGATTATTGTTTATTCAAGTGTAACAATATTGTACATGCAGTTATATAAATGTAAAAATATATTTAAGCACATTTCTGTTATTATAACTTAAATCCTTTTAATTTAGGGTTAAGAAACCCACATTACTCTATCAAAGATCAAACTATTAGAGAAAATAGCAAAGACAAATATCAAACACAAGTTATTACAATAACTTTGTTCAAAGCTTAAAATCCTTTCAAGGGTGCGTTTGCACGGTCCCACGTGAAGTATTTCATGTGTCTTAAAGCCACGTTTAAAGTAGTCACAATACATTTCCATTTCAAGTGTACAGTAACCAGCCAAAGAGCTGCTTCTATGACTGTGTGTAAGTATCTCATAACTTCGACTTTCTATCTCAGAATTTTGACTTTCTATCTCAGAATTATGACTTTCTATCATAGTTATGACTTTATATCTCATAATTTCGACTTTCTATCTCATAATTTCAACTTTCTATCTCATAATTTCGACTTTCTATCTCAGAATTTCGACTTTCTATCTCATAATTTTGACTTTCTATCTCATAATTTCGACTTTCTATCTCAGAATTATGACTTTCTATCATAGTTATGACTTTCTATCTCATAATTTCGACTACAGGGATATTTTTATTATCAAGTCAAATTTTTATTTTTTTTGCTGGTGGATTCGTGGGCCACATAAAATGACGTGGCGGGCCGGATTCGGCCCGCGGGCCTTGAGTTTGAGACCCCTGACCTAAATAGAGCGGCCAGCAGCAAGCTGACAAGAGAACATGACTGAAGGAGCTCAAATTAACACCCAAGTTAGTTCAGACGGACCAACGATCCAAACTTATCACAAAATTCTATTTTAATACTTTTGATATTAAACTTTTTTGTATGAATATTTTCTTTCATATCAGTCTTTTATAAAGGATGATGATTATAATTTATTAGGGGGAGCTGCAAGAATTAGTTGATTAATCAACAGAAAATTAATCTGCAACTATTTCGACAATCGATTTATTGTTTCATTCAAGAAAAAATGCCAAACATTCTCTGGTTTGAGCTTTTAAAATAGGACAATTTGCTGCTTTTCTTTGCCATATAATTATATATTAAATATCTTCTGGATTCGACAAATAAAGCTTATTGAAGACATCACTGTGGGCTCTGAGAAATTCTAAATAACCATATTAAACAATTCACCGATAATCAAAATAATCAATTTATCATACTTACACAAAGACAAAAAGACGTATAAAGAACAGAATATTAGATACCATACACATGCAAAAATACTAAACAAACAAAACATTTGCCATTCATCTTTCAAACAACAAACAACACTCCACTAAAAGTTCACCATCTGTGTGGTTATCAAAGTCAAAAATAAATCCATGTCACAGTCTTATCGATGACTACGAGTAGTCATTCATAGGAAATCTAGCTAAAGAAAGAGGAAAAGTACAGTATCTGGGCAGAGAGGCCAAACAGGAAGACCCTGCATCCCACAGCTCTTAAAATAGCTTTGGTGATGAGACACTTGGATAAATGTGTCCCCATACATGTGTTCCCTCCTGTAATGCACAAAGAAGCAGCAGGAAGCTGTCACCACTTTTTTAAAACGAATTGGAGGGGTCAAACATCACATGTAGAAACCATTAAGTACAACAGATCGGAAACTAAAGACACCTAAATCAATAGCGATAACTGCTTGTATGCTCGAGCTGTGGATAAAATGATATGGATGAAATTGCACCGCAGTTGGGACTTGAGTCATTTAATTAACCCTCTATGTTGGATGGCTGGGTGCTAAATATCAGGAACAGCATACCTTGCATGTTTCTGCAGAAGCAGCAAATGTCTGAAAAGCTCTTCGAGCTTACAGGATACATCAAACCTGCTGCCTTCCATCACCTCTCTCTCCTTGCAGCAGACTCTGTTTCTCCTTCTCCACTCAAAATGTCCTCTCATTTAACTCCCCACCGACCTTCTGTTATTTTGCTCCACTTTTAACCAGCTTTCTTGCCCAATGTGTCTCATCCTCTTCGTCCTTACATTTGTCACTATATCATTGCTGCAGAGGCTGAGATATGGAACCCTGGAACCAACCATCCCCATGAGGTTCAGGTCTGCCTCCAGATTTGGCTCAAACAGTAATCCCTGCTAATCAGCAGCCTTCCCAGCAATGCCCAGAAGTGTTGCTGGCATTACAGCAGCCAGCAAGTCCTCCTGCAAACAATTCATAATCTGTCTTTGCCTCTGGATAAAGTGTCTTTGTGGGGGGCTTTCAGTATATGCCGGACAGTGTGTCTTTATTAGAAGCTTGTATGTAGATGAGTGATTGGTCAGGACAGCTGAATTTACCCCTGAGCAAGCCACCCAGAATCCATCAATTAGGCTCATGTGTCACTCTCCTCAGTTGACCAGCGGTTCTTGTGGCATGACTGCATTACTCCACTTACTTGTTTCCTGTTTGTTCGCTGCAGTCTGAAGCCCGACCAGGAAATACACTCAGAGACATTAAGCTGCCCTTCTGAGAGTGGATAACTGGGACATGTCAGCTCAGGTCTGCACTACGTCAATGTGACTCGGTGTGAGCAGTGATGGAAATTCACAGCTTTGGTAACGAAACAAACGTCAGTTTAATGAAGCAAAGAAGAGGCTGATAGTGTCACTTTGGTAATTGAAGGGCATTTTTAAGCCATTTGCTGCACTTTCTAACATAAACCAGTGTCAGAGGAATAGTGGCTAATATTTCTAATCACATAAAAGTGACTTTGAAGTGAATTTGAAGAGAGCATAATGAAGACATGTTATATTATAGAGTGTTTATTCATTGCAAGACATTAAGTGATACTCGTGCCAGACGACAGAACAGCTAGAGAGCCACCGCCATAAATTTAAGTGAGAAAGTGACAGTGAGGTCACACTGACAGCGTTGAAGTCAGTAAAAAATATGGCTGCCAGATGGCTCATTAGCTAAACGTTTTCCTTTGCCTGACTCAGTCTTCCATTAAATCATCTCAAAGACGGATGCAGCAGAAGCCATTTACGTGCCAGACAGTTAACCACTGCAGGACCCATGTTTGAACCTATATGGTCCTGAATACGAGGAGATACTTTATGTTCCAAATATGTATTTCAACTGCAAATGATCCTGCAGTTTAACATTGTAACTGTCAATTAATGTGCAACCTGTCGTAAAAAATCCAACCGTCTAAAACAAAGTATATACATATGTATATTGGTATTATACATATTTCCATGTTCACTTATCTTTTCTTAATGTTTGTGTAACGCGTTATTGTTAGCTTCACATCTCTTTTAGTCCTTTAGGGCACTACCAGCAAAAAACAAGGTTAATTTAATTAAAAGTGAACTATTTAGTGAAGTACAAAATGTGCGAGTGTCTCACCTTCTAATTTGAAGGACTGAAGACGTGTGGACAAGTGTAAGGATGATTTACAGCTAATGAAAGGTCTTGTCTGCACCTGTACGATTTATGTGCATACATACATCTGTGCAGTCCATCTTAGCCGCCCGGCAGCCAATACCTCCTCCTCCTCCCTGCTTGCGACATGAGCATTTTCCCCCATAGGTCATAAGTTACAGCACAACTGCCAGCGAGCTCCTGATGAAAAGGTTGGAGGCAAGACATTTCATAACTTGCCCTTACATCAGTGAAAAACTCTTTTGCAGGGACATTTTGTTTGGACTTGGACAGAGGAATGGACATGTTCCTCAGTTGTGCACACTGTTTGGACTTCCCCTTAAAACATTGGCTGCTACTCACCACCAATCTCCCGGATGGGCACGGGCTCAGCAAGTGTACCAGGTTCACTGCGGCCACCGCGGTTTACAGCCACCACGCGCACATGCAGCAGGTCACCGGCTGTGAGATTCTTGATGCAGTAGCAGTTAGTTGGGGTCAGCTCCTCTTGAGCTACAACCCAGTCCGTTGCTGCAGGGGAACACAGTTTTTGTGTTAGTAAAGTATGTAGCTTTCAGTGCAGTTTTAACTTACATGTCATAATAGCTTGTTAAAGCTGCAACATGTGTCTTTACACACACATTCCCCCTGACAACTTTTTTTCCTTTTGAAAGTGTAAAACATCCTTTAAGGGGACATGTTAAATGGTTTATCGCCTGTCGACAAGTTTACAAACAACCTGACCATACACTTCGGCCTCCATGGTGAAACCTCAGAAGGCATGCGGTCATCTGAGCAAACGAGAACTTCTAAAAGTGGTGTGAGGAGATACAGTACATTGACAGCCGGTTAAATGCTTCCTGCCGTATACGGCCTGGACACAGCTATGAGTCCATCTGCCCTCTGACGCTCTGGGGACAGGTGCAGCCTCGCATACATACGCACACACACACACAGACTTACTTCCATCCTTGCAGTACTCGATGGTGTATCCGTCCAGGCCCGAGTCTCTGATGGTCTCTGGCGTGTTCCATTTAATGGTGAGGCTGGAGTCGGTCACATCGTCCACAGATACGTCCAGAGGAGCGCTGGTGGGGACTGAACAGTGCAGATTAGTTAAGGATTGAAGTGGACAGTAAGAGAAGCCGAAATGACACTGAAAATTCCTACATAGACTTCATTCTACAACATGTGTGTCGGACTAAAGCTTCTGATTATTTTCAATATCAATTAATCTGCAGATTATTGTCTCGATGAAACTATTTCTTTTTTACAAATTTCCTTAAGCCCAAGGGGACATTTTCAAATGTCTTGTACATTTATAAGACAATCTACACAATTGAGAAGGTGGTACAAATTCATTTTGGACATTTTTGCTAACCTATTATCAAAATAGTTGCAGAATATTATCTTGGACAATCGATTTATCAATAATTCAGAATGGTTTCCAGTAAAATGATGTGTGTTATAATTCTGCACAACCATTTCCATAATGAGTCGTCACCTGATGTACAACTGCAAAGATTAGTCGATGAATTGATTGACGGAAAATGATGTGCAGCTATTTTGATATCTAAATGATGGTTTCAGTCGTTATTAAAGCCAAAATATAAAATATTCGCTACTTCCAGCTTCTAAAAAAAGTAAGGAATTTAATACGAAAACGAAAGTGTTCACTTTGTCCTGGTCATAACCCTAGATTGGGTGTAGCAGGACCAAGCTAGCAGCAGAGTGTAAATGCTGGCGTTACCTGCAGGAGGTGGGGGCGTCGGGGCCTTTGGCGGCTCTTCAACGACAGCAGCTTCTGCTGGAGCAGCTAGCATCAAACAAGCAGGAAGTTAATGTTTTAGAGATAAAAAATATCCAGAGCATCTTTTGTGTAAAGTGACATTCCAACCTACCCAATCATTTCACTGGAAATTATATCAAGAGGTTCTGTTAAGAATCCACTATTACTCACATCTGGGGAAGCATGGTGGATGGCACTCTTTCAATGAAATTTTCAATAAATCAGTCATCACTGTTTGTATTTTGTGGTCGAGTAGTAATGTTTTTGTCTCTGTGGTGGTTTATGTTTACCGTCTGCGGGAGCATCTGCAGCAGGAGCAGCAGCATCGTCTTCAGCAGCGGGAGTAGCAGCTAGTGTTAGAATGCCATTAGGAAAGCCAGTTAGTGACTTACACTATGATATTACTCACGCTGGGATTCAATCAGTTTCAAGCTAATTTGATCATGATACACTCTCAAGATACACTGAAGCAAGCAGCAGAACGGAGCCGTGGGAACAAAACCTTCAGTATTCACAGTGACAAGAGCGGATTTATGAACCCAAAACTGACATATGTTGGAGACACTAAAACATTTGCACACAGCAGAAGACCATCACGTGTCCACAAAGTGAAACGTCATGGGTTGGTTAAACAGACAAAGAACTCAAAGAGGAAAATTTACACAAGTTGAACTTTACAAATGGAAATATCAGTAAACACAACGGATGATGAGCAAGTAAAACACACACACACACACACACACACACACACACACACACACACACACAGTGTGCACTTTTGCTGCACGTGTAAGTGTGTTGGAGTCATCAGACCAGAGACTAGGACTAAAGATTTGTTTTGAGGAGTAGTCACCCTGTGTTTGCACTGTTCACTCATCAAGTTTATCAATTTCCAGTAAAACTGTGTATCTTTGACTATGATAATACTTTTTTTCTTACTGACAGGTGTTTGATATTTAGCCTCTTGTTTATTTGAATTAGTTTTAGCTTGGTGTACCTAATAAACTGGCAACATAAAATGCTTCCAAAATCAAGTAACGTTTAATTAAAAGGCAGCAGTCCCTAAGATCAAGTAAGTTATTACTCCAAGTCAAACCTGTCCATGATCTAGCTAAGATTAGTAAACGTAGTTTAACAGTTAGCACTGCATGTCAGGAGAGATTTTCGTGGTTATCAAGGCGCCCTTAGTCCCAGGATACCTGGGGTGCCTCCTTCAGAAGCGGGGGTGTCCTCTGCTGGGGCTGCTTCTCCCTCGGTTGCGGGAGCTGCCTCAGTCGGAGCAGCTTCCACAGGTGCAGCATCCGCAGGTGGAGCCTCTACGGGGGCCGGTTCAGGCTCCGGGATGGGCTCAGGCGCCTTGGCTGGGGACTTCTTGATAGGTGCAGGTTTGCTTGGCATCGTGCTGACAGACGGCCAGTCCTCTGGATGAAAGAGCCAGGAGGGATCTTAAGTAATATATATAGGGTGAGGGCTGCTGGGCCTGGAGACAACTCCACCCATTCCCTGACTTTAATACCCCCCCTATTTCAGCCACATCCTCATCCATGTTTGGAGTACCTGTGACAACCCGGGCTTGTTTATATTAATAATAATTAATTAACACCGTTTTCTAACTTGTACAAACAATTACATCAACATTTAAGTAATACCAAATAACATTTTGTAATGACAAAAACGACCACATCCAAATAAACTGTCGATAGAGCCTAATAAATGATCATATACAGGAGTATTAGCGCCCCCTCGTGGATAACTGAATGTAAACACAGCCAAGACAGGTAGTGATGTGAAGAATGGCATGACTTTATTGTGTCCATTGCTCAATGTTTGACATATGGGATTTGATGTGTTTATAGAGACATGCCATACAACCATTATTAGGCCCCCTTTTAAGCCAAGTGCGCCTTCCCACTGGAGGAAGACAATAAAACCACCAAGGACGCCCGTTTTCTGCATACAGGGGCCATGTCTTGTCTTAGATCTCTACACGTTTTAGTGATTGTTGTCGCAGATGCACTGACTATTTACAGTGTTTACAATAGTGATGTCATGTACAAAAGAGAGAGAAACCTTTACAAATATTTGCATAATAAAAACAAATGTCTGCTCTTAATAAAAACAAGATGAAAAGAGGAAGATGTCCAGTTAATAAAAATCCCTCCCGTGGTAAGGTTAAGTGTGGTAGGTCCAATGGGAACACAGCAGGGATACATGCATCTACATTACATATCCATGCTAATATCTGTTCTTACACTGCTTCCAACTCTCAGGCAACTCCACAAAGATGTCAAGTCTTTCACACTTACATTTAAAATGGTGTCAAATCGCAGCCCAGCCATGATACGCATTGTGGTCTATTGCAGAGTTAACTGGCAAACTCAACATCTTAGCTATAACAGCCATGACTACCAGCCAAAGGTCAAAAATAATAACCCACTCTCCACCTAAATCTGGGCATCAAGGTGATGACATTAAAGTGACATCAGAGTAGGTGAGAGGAAGTGATGACGTTTCCTCTAATCGAGGTGTGGTAGATTAAAGCAGCTCGAAAGCAGCTTCAGGCCAATTGTGTTTCAGGCACAGATAGACTTTTAGGCATCGTGTCTCTACTTAACACCAGCACCCTGTTTGGACAGTAGAGGAACATCTGGACAGAATATGGCAGTCTGAGGTACTTCAGGGTAAAAGTTTCCTCTTCTTACACGTCTTTTCTCTCTTTCTTCCTTCATCACAAGGACAGTCAAGGTGTGAGCAATAAATACTCTCTGTAATCTAGTACGCGTACATATATTATGTGCAAACAAATGAAGGAAAGGAATAGGAGGAAGCCACTTAAAAATAAATTTCAACCTTTCTTATCCCCCAGCCCTTACTTTTACAGATACTCTTAAAACAATGCGCGAGAAGGAGCAAATGCAACGAGGAAGGAGATGCTTTTTTTTGTACAGATCATTATCACTTAATGGCAGTTCTTTTTTTACTGATGTTTTCCACTTCCGTGAATGAGTAATGATTAAGACAGCGAAGACAGAAGTGTTTCCTGCTGCTATCGATAATGGCATAGGTATACATGGGTGATAGCTGCTGTATACAGATGATCGCTGAAGATGACTCAGTATAAAATCCTACAAAAACAAGATTTTCAAAGCTGTATCCTCATCTATCACAAGAGAGTTTTAGGTTTTGAAACCGATATCTAAATACAGAATATACGCAAGCATAGCCCGAAATGTTAGGCCGTCTGGGCAGATTACAATACAGTATGTTTAGAAGGGTCAATGTCAGTTTCTGTGGAAACCAGTGGCTACCGAGTCCACCGATTAAGATATTTTCCTGACAGACTGATCCTAAAACCGATTCATTGATTTCCATTCATTATTCACCCACGCATGCTACTCTTACAGCTTCGTTGTTCTGATATTCAAGTCATGAATGACACAGTGGGTGAACTGAAGAGAAGAAAAACATTCAAGGCCATTTTCATAGCTCTGTTCTAAAGTGTGTTATGCTCTGCTGAGCACCTTTGATAAGTCAGAACACCAGGAGAGCACTGAGGCAGGAGTAGATGCTGCCATCTAGAGGAATTACTAATGAACTGCATGATTCCCACTAGACACAGTGACTGACACAGCCTCCTAAAGTCCAATTACCACAAGTAGAAAATAAAGTGCATTTTTGGCTGACGTCAAGTGATGAACTCACTTTAGAGGGAATCAGAGTTACGTCTGAGGTTAATTTCTTTATGAAATGAAGCACCAATAGTTTGTGGCGAAAGTTGTGGCAGCCAAGAGGAAAACAAAAGAAAACAATGGGCTTTGATCAATGGGATTATAGGTAATATTTTGCATCATACTATTCCGGTTACCATGCACTTGCAGATTTAACAACAACCCATCTGGAACAAATTGAGGGCAGAGAAGAGACAAGTCGACGTCTTTCCCTGACATGATCATCACAGCTTCTTATGAAAGCAGCTATCTGATAGCAGGGTAGAGC
Organism: Anarrhichthys ocellatus; assembly: GCF_004355925.1. Lineage (NCBI taxonomy): Eukaryota > Metazoa > Chordata > Actinopteri > Perciformes > Anarhichadidae > Anarrhichthys > Anarrhichthys ocellatus. Next base: position 10,129,581 of record NW_022280035.1, on the reverse strand, counting down.
AAATCCTTCCTCCATAATCACTCTCCCCATATATCCTTTACATTTAGCTCTGTAGCTGCTCACTGAGCACACAGTTAAGTTAATTATTGAGTCTTTGAAGTCTCATTGGGACTGCACCCGCTGTGTCAGTCTCAAATAAAGAGTCCGTAGATTGACTGACAGTCGGATGTTATTCTCAAAGTGTAGCCTGCAGAGTGGGATCCAGACACCCTTCCCGCTCTGGAGACTCTATGTAGTTGGCCGACTCCTGGAGCTTCAGCAGCATGGCCATCTGGGTAGCAGGGAAAGACAGAGAGAAATGTTTGGTTTTACAGGGTTAGATTTAGCTTGGCATACACAGTATGTACTATTTCTTGAAATGGCAACTAAGGATCTTAACTCGACAAACATTTCTATGATTATTGAGATAATTGTTTGGCTTATGAAATGGGAGAAAATAGTGAACTGCCCATCATAATTTTCTAGAGCCCAAGCGACATCTTCAAATTTGTTGTGTGGTCCAAACAACGATCCCCGACAACAAGAAACAAGTAAATAATCACATTTGAGTGTCTGTTACCTGTCAACACTACATTTTTCAACCTAGCAGAGTATTAAGATTGTGGATGCAAATGAGCCCAGCTGCAGTTCATCTGTTTTGCATTAAGTGCTGCTAAATAAGATCTGATGCATTATTATATTGATGCATGTTAAGTGTTAATGTCTAGAAAAAATTAACTGCGTAGCTTTTATTTTATTTTACCTGTGCAAAACCTCAGTGGAGTATTTGAAAAAATATATCCTCTTGGTCTATAATCTAAATATTTCCCAATTCATTTTCTGTCGATAGACATCTGACCTGCATGCCTACCACGCATCCTCTCTGCCCTGAACTAGTCCCCCATCTCAACAGAAACCTTCACTCTTACCAATGGATCTGACTCCAGTGTGCTGGGTGGAGGTGTATCTTTGGGGGGCTTCTTCTCCTCATTGAGTGGACCTATGCTGGGGGGAGGTAGGTGAAAGAGCCTGGACTGGTCCTGCTGTGCGTTGGGCCATGGTAGAGTCCCCCTCACCCACTCCACTGGATCCTCCCATACTGCCTTCTGCCCATGCACCTGAGAGAGAATATAGACGAAGAGGTAATGGAATGAATGTCTTGTTGTTGTTAGCACTAATTTCACACTATGGAGGATATCTGTGTGCTCACCTTAATGCCGTCTTTGGCTCCCTCCTGCAGGTACGGTATGATTGAGTGGTTCCACAGGTCAATGAACCACTGCCTGAACTCTGCCACTGATACTGGGCATGATAGGAAGAAGCAGGGACCTGAAAGAAGGCAACATTTCATATTAACCAATCTCTTTTTCCCAATCCAATTATCCCCCCATGTTCCCTGTTTTCTGCTTTAACCCTGTCAGCTGTCTCTCACCTATGAGGAAGTCTGAAGTGCCGTGTTTCTCCAGGAAAGTGTGGAGGTGGTACCAGAGCTGAGGGATCCAGTCCAACACTCGGAGAAGAGCCTGGTGGCATGCAGAGTCCTGCTCCTTCTCCTGGTAGGCTTCCACAGCTTTACGGTGCAGGTACCTCAGCAGGAACCCGTTAGCCGGTTCCACGTTGTTGGAGAACATCACCATCCTGTCGTCATATGCAAAAAACGTTACTTTTACTCTATATGAAAGCTTCATTTTATATTTAAATGTGTTTCCAAATAAGAGGAGGCAAGGTAAACATTTTCTTTGTACTCGCCTGAAGCTAAGGTGTAGACTGTGGTTAGATGACATCTTCACAGGCTGATTGGTTGTCCCAATGATGTAAGGACTGAAACATCAACAGGGGATAATATGTACTTTCATGACATATTCAAGTGAAATTTAGTGAAATAGCGTAACTGTCTGAAGAGACTCACCATTTGTGATACTTGCAGGTGAGTGCTCCATTAACAAGCTCAGTGATGGCTGCTGAATCACTGATGTCATCTATAATAACAACCAGCGGTAGTTCTCCTCCACTCTCTCTGTCAATCTCATTTGCAAGATCGGACAGATACAACTGCAACTCCTGTTAAAGAAAGGACAGGTGAATTCATATGTTCTGTGTGCAGAGATCCACATTTGTATAGAAAAAGGACTTCAAGATAACGGTCTGACAAAAATCCAGTGTCATGCGTTACCTTCTGGGACTGATGATGCATGTTGAAGGTGACAGCAGCGCTGCGACCGAGGAGGCAGGTCTCATGGTCGGCCTCAGACGACTCAGTCCGGCTGCGCTGGAGAAGGAAGTGGGCCAGACGCTGAGCCAGATAAGTCTTTCCTGTCCCGCTTGGCCCAGACAGAACCAAACGCCTGTGCTTCAGCAGCAAGCTGATGTAGTGCAGCATCATCGGCTTAGGAATCAGAGTCTCAAACACCAGTGAGTCAACACATTTTTCTCTGAGACCTAGAGAGAGGCAGACACAAGGAAGAGAGAGAGAGCGGAGAAGCAATTGGATTTACATAATATTTACTATTAAATACTTGTGAACATGGTATGTGAAAAACATGGAAATGCTGATGCTTTTTCATGTTTTAACCCTTTATCTACAAATAGCGTGTCATTTCATATCAGAAGCAAAGCAATTGTTTTAAAATGTCCTACCATCTACACACAAACTGGTTTCTTTTAATTTCTCTCAGGTGGAAAAATGAAATTGAGTCTCTAGAGTGAGAAAAACCATCACAATATAGATTTTGTTACCTTTATGTTTTTGCCAAAGCTGAGTAATCATTACAAGGCAGTACAGTGTTGAGCGGCCAGGGACTGTTTTGAAAACTCTCCCTATTGGTGCATTCATGAGCACTATTGCATCTCTCCTCTCCCTCTGGTGGGAGGGACTAAGACTCAAGGAAAGGACGCAAGTGAGGGAAACGGGGATGCAATTAAGAGACTTGGGATGTACCCACTGTCATTCAACATTTCAGGGTTGACTGCCAAACAGGAACTCAAGAGTTGTTCCCAAAATCTCCATCTGTGATTATAGTTTGTCAGAACATCTTTAATACACTGTATTTTTGGGAGATCAAAGCATTCTGTAAAAGTTCAGTTTAACAAAGTGCTGAAATACTAAAATAAACCAGAGACAAGTGGCTGCTTAAAATATAGGAAATAAATCCAAATGAAAGTGGATTATACGCAATTTTAAGTTACTAGTATGGTTTCTAACATCAGTCGAGGACACTCACTAACCTTTCAAAGTGACAAGTATTTTAGCTGAACCACTGCTGAAACAACGATAAGGTGCGGCTTGAGGTTTGTCCCCTCCTATCACCCTCTGCACTCCCGGGCACAGCTGGAACATGTGCAGCGAATCACAGGTCAGACCCAGGCTGGCAGTCGGGTCCACTTGAGTTAGGTAGTCCTGGAGAAAAACAAAAAAAGAAAATAAGTAAGGACTGACCTATCAAAACACAGCTATACAGTATTTGTTAGAACCACTAATGTCTATGCAGTGAGACTTACCTTGAAAGTCTTAGATATCATAGAGTCGAGGGCGGGCCAGCTAGTGCTCGCACTGACCAGCACTGAGCCAAGGTAGAACTCCTGCTGCTGTTTACTGTCCTACAAAGACAGAGAGAGGGAATGAGTGCACAATCTCCCAGCTGCTCGATTTAATGCTGTTGACATTATTGGACATTGTGTCTATTAAAAGGTGTTCTGTGTTTACCTCTACTTGATCTCCGATGCGGACAAGCACGCGTGCACATTCCTCATCCCGCTGGGAAGACACACTTAACGCATCACCTGAAGACACGTCTGAAAGGATTGAAGGAAAAAAATGGATGAAAAGAGTATAGAAATATAATTTTTATGTCTACTGTGCATGTGCGTGAACTGAAAATAGGTGGAATTCCAAATGTGTCTCTTACCTGGATCTTTACAATCATTCAGACTGAGACTGAAGGACTTGGTGAGGGACATGCTCATCGGCTGCCTCAGTGAGGGCCCCAGGAGAGACGCCAGGCCTGAAGGCTGGGAGGTGGAAGAGGTGGGACCGGAGCCCGTTTTTAAATGGTCATTCTCCGCCTTAAGGTTCTCCACTGTTGACTAGGTCATAGGAAGGTAAACATTTGAAGTTATTTTAAGATATCATTTATACTTATACTTCAGGTATTGACTTTACTGAATATGCACACGCAGGTAAAACAAACCTGCATGCTGTTCATGGCTTCTCGGAGCTGCTCAAGATGATGTGCAGAGCTTAAGGCCTCCAGTCGGATGTCTGTCAGTTCTCTCTCTTTCACCCAGAGTTCTGAGCGTAGGTCCGATACCGCCGTTTCGTCATCGTCTCCCTCTTCAGTAGTCTCCATGATCCTGGAGGAGAACAATGCACTCATCAGGGCCAGGCCCCCATGAAGTGAAAACTGTCTAATTCACTATTGAGCTAAGAGGTGGAGTAAGGCGTTTGTGTACTTACACAGAAGAGGTAGCAGAGGCCGATGTTTTGAGGGATGAGAACTGGCTTTCTACTTCTTCTGCCCCCTCATGGAGCATCTTTGGGGAGTTGGGAGCTGAGGAGTCGGGTGTGGCAATTTCCTCAATGTCTGAGTATGTTTTGGAGCCTTTCTTAATGCTGAATGCCTTGTTGAAGGAGCTCCTCAGCTACACAGATAGAGAGGATGAGGGAGAAAGAGGGAGAGACAATTACGATTCATCGACGATTAAACCAATATTGAGTGGGTTACTGCATCAATTAATAAGAGAGGTAAAGAAAAAAGGCTTAGGATTGTTATCAAGATGACAAATGCTAAAAATTAAAGGTGGCGTTTGTCATCTTGGGTGACACTTATTGAATTTCTTGTCATGAGTAAAATGAGAAGATCGACACCACTCTCTCATGTCTGTCTGTAAAATATTAGTTTAGCTTAGCATAAGGGGGAAACAGCTAGCCCGGATAAAAGAAAATCTGCCCATCAGCACCTCTTAAAATCACCAACACACTTTCTGGTGTATTGTCATAACTGTGAGGTTGCTAGGACTGAGCCAGGCTAGCTGTTTCCTTTATGCTAAGCTAAGCTAAGCTAAGAGGCTTCATTTCAACAGACAGATATGAGAGTGATAGCAACTTTTGGGAAGATATAAGTGTATTTCCCAAAATGAGAAACTATTCCTTTAAGCTTAATTTTCTGCAAATAGATCAAAGAATAGTTAGTGAATGTTTTTGCAGATTAAGAACCTAGCTTTTGGGTCAGTTCACTTGGTAAAGTTGTACAAAATACACAACAAAGCATGGTTCAAATGAGCAGAAACACAATTTGAGAACTGCAATTTATAAACCTTGGTGATTAAACTGAGATCATCATGTTTGCTGATTGCCACTCAAACTGAATTACATCCTTTCAAATTTAATATTCATAGACACAGGGTGCCAATCAGTAGTTTAGGGAGGTCAATGAGCAGAGATCGAGGGTACTTGAAGATTGCGTTGCAGTTTTAGATGGTCTATAATGCTGTATGAAGCGTGCGTTCTTACCCAGCTCTTTTTCTTCTTCTTCTTGGCATCTTGGTCCTTCAAGCTGCCCACACTCGACATACTGGTCAGGCTGTTGAGACTGGAGATGCTCTCACATGAATTCTGACGTCGAATCCGCATGTCTGGTAAACAAGAAAACATCAAACATCAAAAGAGGCAAATGTGCAGACACGGTGTGCAGAGAAGACAGAAGAAGACAGAAAGATCAAGTGGTCCATCTCCAAACCATTCATGTTATCCGGGGTGTTTAAGGCTCCTTGTATGACGGCCTGGGCTTCGTCATTCCTGACCTTCAGAGCATCGATGGTTTCCCTCAGATCCAACAGCTCTGTGTCCTACACAAACAAATTGAATAAATGTCAGCAAGTTGGGGTGGGATAAATTGGTTTGTATCTGTTTCATCATTACCTCATTAATACCCACATTAGTTTAGTTATTTATTTTCCTATTTTAACTGTAACTTACCTCTATTTTAACTTTTTTACATTTATCTCACACCAATATTATTATATTTTTCTAAATTTCCCTTTTTCACATTTTATACAATTTGAAAATAATTTCTAATGCACTCGGACAATGACTATGTAGTATTACACTTCACATTGTATAATGACATATGAAACAAATAAAGATTTTTGATGAGATAGTTTGGTAAGTTTTTTAATGTTTAAAATAAAAACTGATATATTCCTATTCTTTTGGGGAGTGGTAGTATTGTCTGATGTTTTAGTTAAGCACTATAACTCAAACCCACACTACGAGCTCATACACCTGGCGGGCTTGATCCCCTCACAATGTTAAAGTACAAAGAGTTCAGAACAACAGAGACTCTCTGTGCTGCTTATTGTGTGCTAAAGTCGATCCCACTCCACTCTAAATAGAGCTGCCCGGCCCACCTCCACAAGGTTAAAGAGCCTGTGCTCCAGGCTGAGCTGCACAGGTCAATGCGCTGGCACGAACAACAAAGACTTTTTCTAGAGTGGTCTAGACGGACCTTTCAGTGAGAGCAGCAAGGCATGAAGCGCTGAGAGAGACTCCTCACATTTATGCACACACTGAACACTACCTTGGGCTCTGATCAATTTATACACCGCAAAACAGATACAAAGGCTGGAGAATGCAGGAATGGGATGTTTGGTGTGAGTGCACATGCAAGCTGTTTGCGCATTTCAGTCAGCCTAAAGCAAAGTTGTTTTTCATTAATCCTCTGTCCTCTTCCTCAAGTCACCCTGTGGGACTGCAGCCTTGGCCTCTAACCTACATTCAGCTCTTCACCGCAGGCGGTGATCAAAGACGTCTCACTCCATGTTAGCACAACGCTGCCTGCTCGGACTGCTCATGAGACTGCAATGCAGCTGGAATTCAGGTTTGTGATTGTTTGTGTTTGAAAGTTTGGATGTCACGTTACCTTCTGTTCCTGGGTTATTGACAGACTCTGCAGCCGAGTTGTCATCAGTTGCAAACTTTGCTCAAAGGCAGCCACCAGATTTGCCTGTTTGGAAAAGATGAAAGACAAAAGCAATAATTAATTTCGTTTAACAGGTAATTATTATTTTATGTATCCATATTAACAGTCTGTGTCAGCATCATTTACATGTAGACACTAACTAATAAAAATGTAATTACAGGAATAGATTCAATGGATTTCCTCTGCCCATTTATCACTTGTTTAGGAGATGCTAAAAGGACGAATCACACACACAGGCTGATCAGAATGTCCCCTGTGGAAAATTCTCCTCCTCCCGAATCTCTCACACACCTGAGCAAGAAGGGAAAATTGCTTTCCCCCCTCTTTCATAGAATGTAAAATACAGTATGACACTGCATACGGCACAGTCATTAATCCAGCACATAATCAGGTTGTGATCCATGCATCTGTTTTGCCTGTTCACTACCCTTGCATAATAAGGTCAAACAGTATGAAAAAATCTCTCTCACACACACACACACACACACACACACACACACACACACACACACACACTTGATTGATGTGTGCTGGATGAAACCATGCATAATGTATGAGCTGTATTGCTGCACTTGGACTAATGAAAGAACCTTGTAGAGTAGAGAGAAAGGGCAAGGTACCTCTGTGTGTATGTGTATGTGTGTATGTGTATGTGTGTGTGTGTATGTGTATGTGTGTGTGTGGTGTGTGTATGTGTGTGTGTGTGTGGTGTGTGTATGTGTATGTGTATGTGTGGTGTGTGTATGTGTATGTGTGTGTGTGTGTGTGTGTGTGTGGTGTGTGTATGTGTGTGTGTGTGTGTGTGTGTGTGTGTGCGAGCCAAAGCTAAGTGGCTTGGTGAGAGGTTCAGGAGAAGCATTATTCAGGCCCCACATGGATAAGAAATGTGCTGAGACAGCACAGAAATGATCTATGACTGATACACCACGGCTTGGATTTTAAATCTCTCTCTATGCATCTCTTTTCTATTTTACCCGAAGGGTAAATATCTTGCCTTGTGTGAGAAATAAAGCATTTGTGAAGGAACGCTGAGAGAGGATTTGATTTGCTGGCGATACTCAAATCTTTAAAAAAGGGTCATGAATATACAGTGTAGTTTTTATAAAAGGCTGAATACTTTTCTATAACAGCTGGCCACTGTAACTATTAAAAAACATTATTCAAAGTTGTCTATTTTCAGCTTCAGATTTTGGTGTAGTAGTGAGTATGTTTCGCAGCGCCCGGGTTCATGAGAAAATGTCACCCAATGCAACAGTGTGGCTCGTTGACGTGTTTTTAATATGTTTGGACAACACTAGAGCTCTATTTAACAGTGAACAGATAATGCTTTTTAGTAGGATCAAATCATTGCTGTTGTTGCTCTTTGAAAGGGATTATTTGAATTAGAAAATATAGAATGCCATCAGACTTTTCCTAAAAAAAGGTCTGGATCCTCTGACATGCAGAAAAAACATAATTGTAATAATAATAAATTGGCACACTAACATAAAATGAATAAAGTTTAATGTGCTATACAATTCTGTTTTTACATAAAGCAGTAAGAAATAAAAGAAAAAACAGTTGAAGGCACCCTGACTGCTGTCACTTGTTTAACACACGTGATGCCTTTACTATGTCGTCTGTCTTTTATTAGTATCAGTTACCTCTGCCTCAGGGTAGATGTCATTGAGGTGGACAGTTCATCTCGATGAATGACAAGTATTAGGGTGTAAAATTGGAGGGAGGGGCTACTACAAATGTGTTGTTGCCTCGAGGTGAAAGGCCGTATATTTAGTAGTTTTAATTATGGCGAATATCATTCAAATAGATTAGATTAGAGTGTTTATGCTTATGATTTCTTACCGGATACATTTTTTTTATTTGACTCTTTTTCTTACATTTTACTTACATTTTATGGTTGGCAGCCCCGGCCATCTTTTCGTTTGATTGTTTATTTAAAATATATTTTCCTTGTGAGGGACATATATGAGGGACATATATGAGAGGGAAAGATTAAATCCACTTGGGGATAGAAAGTTATTTATGTAAGAATATTTCTTAAAGACATTAAATTCAATTTGTATATTTTAAGAGGAAATTGTAAGACAAAGGAAAATACATTCTTCGGTTCATATACCTGTGGGCGCTGCCATTTATTAATGATTAGTAAGATAGAAGACAAACACGACATACGTTTGCTGTCAGCTGTGTCGTCAGATTAGACACCTTCTCCTGCGACGATTCCAGCTCCCTCCTCAGTTTACGGATTTGCTGTGAGGAAAAACAGATACGTTACACTAGAAAGAAAACAAAGTTTCTCAAGCTGACAATGGCTGACATTACACAAGTGACTTGGAGTGGATGTTGTTCATGAAAAAAATGACGGCTTGTTCTCCCACAGACAACAGAGATGAGAGCGATGGATGAATGGTCAGAAACAGAGACAGAAAAGAAGAAAGAGCAGGAAAGAACACACTTACCTCTCCCTGAATCCTTTCCTCAGCCTTTGTAAGCAGGGGGGATAAAAGTCAAGATGTTAGATAAGACAAAAGGAGAGGAGAGAAGAGGAGAGGAGACTAATATGATATATCTTCAATACCTTGGGAGAAAGTGTCTCTTTTTAAAGTTGGAAATGAGAGTAAAGCATCACTATACAGACAAACATCTACACCCACTTAAACATAGATACACCACAACACACACTGAAGTGTAGCTACCTGAGTCTGCATGCCGCCCACACTCACCGAGGAGTAGCTTGATGAGGCGTTAGACGCCAGAGAAAGAACGGACCCATGAACTGAAAAGAGATAATTAAGAGCAACAAAATAAACCAATTAGAAACTGAGTTGCACAACAACACTGGACAGTTTTCATACAACAGATATTGAAATAATTCAGAGGGCTTACCCTCATCGGGCTCCTTGTCCCTGAAGGATCCGGAGCGAACCATTCCCATGCTGCGGGGGCGTTCAGCCAATGAGAGGGTGCTGCCCAGCGGAGATGCTCCGTACAGCTCCAGAGAGGCATCGTGTGTTGGGATACTGTTGGAACGAGTCATCCTCGGAGGTCCGCCGACAGGGCTGGGTACTAGTAAGAGAGCAGAGGGGTCAGGGGTTAGCGATGTTATACATGAAATACATAATTAGTGTAGTGCTATTCTAGACAGTACTCTTTTCAGGGTGTGTCCATGGGTTTAAACTCACCCATACTGGTCTTAGAGGTGCGGGGTAAGGAGGTGGGCGAGGACAGCAGGGGAAGAGTGAGCGAGTCGGTGATACTGAGAATAGTATGAGAGTGTCTCCTCTCCCCTTTCTCCTTCCCTTCCTCCTCAACCTGGGAGGCCCCGCTGAAACTACACAAACAGAAGGCAAAGTCAGAATCACTAATAGAAAACAAAGAAACTTTCAGTCATTATAGATCTGTTGTTATGTATTAAAATCTGTTGATACGTAATAAAATGAATGTACAGTGTTGTATAAAAGTCTGAGGGCCTTAAGGAACATCATTTTAAATGCTAGCTTACAGTGAACACACAAAAAGTACCCAAAGTCAAATTAAAGAGTTATGAAAAGAAGTTTGGAAGTAGAATAAAAAAAATAACCTTTATTTTAAACCCCCTTTCATCTATAAGCAGGATATAAACATATAATACATTTTAATAACACATTAATATGTAGTTATGAACAGATATGAGGACATTTTTACAACAACTGTTTATTAAGGTAGAGTATTTTAAACTTCTCCTATGAAGAATTTTCAGTATTACGTGTGTTTGCTCACATGCAAACATGGTCATTTATTATCTGTATATATTACCGGCATCTAGTTATGGATGCTTCACAGGAGGAGTTGCTGAACTTGACGAAGGCCTTATATTTTTTAAATGTTTATAAACCGCTGTTAAACACTAAATGTGGAGGGTAAAATAAAGTATAACCAAGTGCCAATATCTTCCAACATGTGGAAAGACAAACAAAATGTTGGCAGTGGGACACAATGAGATACAATCTTGGGGTGGATCAAAGCAGGACTTTTAGAATACAAGTGACAGGGGCAATGAGGATAAACACAATCTGTCATTCACTGAGGATCTTTTCAATCTGTGTAAGTGCAATTAAAGAACTGTGCCATATTGCGTCAAACTATCAGTGCTGAGTATAAGAGCGTGCATGTGTGTGTGGAGCTGTATGAGTGTGTCCACTTACCATAAACCTTTCTTTGGCAGTGTGTTTCTGTCTCTCTGAGAACTGTGGAGATTAAACAATTACATCATTTAACCGGTGCTGCAGGGAGTTATTAAACTCTCAGGAACAGGCAGCAGGCACAAAGAAGCACAGTACGACTGGCAGACAGCTGGTGTCAGCCAGTAATTATGACTTCAGCCACTGGGGCCCGTACAACACCGATAATAATAGCCTGGAAATCACTCAGTCTCTGTGTGTGTGTGTGTGTGTGTGTGTGTGTGTGGGTGTATATATAGGTGGTCATGCATGCATGGGATTGCTCTTATTTGTTGCATTCGTTAAAAATGTAAATATGACTTTTAGCCTTCTCATTAAACCATATTATATAATCTGGGCAATATTTACTAACTCAACATTTATCTCATATGCTATCTTGTTGCAATTCAAGTCTCTGGCTTTCTGATTAAATCTCAAAGTAAAAGCTATCAAAGTCATATTCAGACAGGTTCAGTTTAGCCTACCACTAAAGTAATATGCTCAAGCATATTCTGATATTCTGAGTATATCCTTAAAAGGCCACAGACATCTCTAGCAGTCTGTGTTTTAATTTTGGGGGAATAATAATATCTCGTCTTTGAAGTTCTGAATAAGGGTTGTTTCTCTGCAATCAAAAAGTGTGAGCAGTATTTTGTCATCAAATACCAATTTAATCACCTTTCTATGTCCTCACTCAATAATGGGAGGGAAATGCATGATTGTAGCATAGAACAAAGTGAATAATGTATCAAAGAACTTCCCTGATCACTCCTGCCTTCCCTGAACATTGAATAATGATGGTGCAGTTCATAAGCAGCCCAGTAGGTGGAGTTACATAGCAGCATTACAACACATGAATGACAAAACATCTGCTTTAAGACATGTAGATCGGTGGGATGTGATTGGGTTTAAATAAATGTACAGTTGAAGATTATTGAATCTCACCTGTCTGTGAGAGATAAGGAGACTTTACTTCCAAGGTTCCAGCTGGCAGGAGGGCCTCTGTCTTCCTGTCTATCTTTGTGGCGGGACTCTAAGGTGGTGTAGCCTCTCACCACATTTTCCCTCTCCCTTGCCTTTTCCCTCTCTTGGGGCTCTGGGGCGAGACTCATCTGGAGCGGCAGCGACTCCATGCTGCGATGCAGCCCAGACAGACGAGGGTAAAGCAGGGGAGAGGTGCTCCCTCGGCTTCCTTGAACACCGAGAGAAGAGACCTGCCTGGGCCCCAACCCAGTACCTGAGCTTGGGAAGCAGGACGCAGAGTTCACATTGAGTAAAGGGGCGGGGCTGGGGGTCAGGCGGTGGCCAGTGGAGCTGCCTGCTGACCTGGCCAGGTCCTGGAGCTTAGAGTAGGGAGGAATCTTAGGTGGCAGAGAGTCCTCAATTCCCACCTCTAGGATGTTTGAGTTCAGCTTGTCAAGGTGGGCCATGGATGGAGGTTTTGCCAGGCTGCGCATTCCTGATAACCTAAAGACAAGAACAATGTTGAGGCAAATGCATATTAATACTTTGTTTTGTTTGTGAAAGAGTGCTGAAAAGTACTGGGAAATATCATATGGGATTTATGTGGTAGTATTTGAACCCTGGTACCTGTGTGTGTTGGTTGAGGGCAGATCCAAGCCTTTGCCACTGCTGGGAGGTCTCAGCCCCTGTAGCTTCCCTCCGTTCTCTGAGGGGGTCTGAGCAGGGCTGCCCTTCAGAGACCCACCTCCACACTCCGAGTCAGATACTACAGCTTTGGCTTTGGCCCTCTCTTTCTCTTTGTCTGTCTGATTGACAGGACTGGGGATCCCACGCCCACCTGCCTTACTCAACCCAGAACCAAGCCCCGAGGCGGGCTCTTTGAGTCTACCCTGTGGTGGTTTGATCAGCCCTGAGCCTGTGTCAATGGTGGTGCTCACTGGGCGAGCTGAGCTCGGCCGGGTTAGAGTCAGGGTGCTCGTCTTTGCTGGGCGAGGCAGAGAGCGGTACTGGAGAGACGTCCTGGCATTTGGAGATAGAAAACCACTCTGGTCGCAGCTCGAAACATCAAGACTAGTCTTACGTCCTCCACTGCCACCACCAGCCCCTGGTTTGACAGGAATACCTGACGTTTTGGGAATCTTCCCTACAGTTGCAGAGCCGCAGGCTATGGGAAAACCGGCATTGCTTGTGCCATTATTGGTAGCTGTGGTAGGCTTCTTAAAGCCAAAGTTTCCACCAGTTGAGGGCCTGACGAGGCCGGATGGAGGTTTACGTTGCTCACCAACACCGCTGCCATTTCTTAGGTCTTTACCGGCATCTGAGGAGGAGCGCTGAAGGCCAGAGGTCTTCAATGCTAACCGAGACTTATCCATTGGCCTGCCATCTGACTTCACTGAACCTAGAGAGGTAGAAAGGGGAAAAAAGAAGAAAAGAAAATCACTGATGAGTAGCTTGAACAGCTTCTGTTGGTGAGTGAGACTAACCAAGCCATATTAGGACATGATATCTTATCTGACCACCTACACGGTCTGACTGTCTGCTGATAAAGACAAATCCCTGTCTGAGCAGACAGACAGTGTGTAGACCAGATTCTCAGCTAGCCAGCTTCACCCTCACACACACTGTTATCATGTGGTTACTCCTCTTTTCCATCCTGATGAACTAAAACAGTTTTCTCTGGCTTTCCAGTAAGTACACAGAATGCAGAGTGCTGAGATTAACATGTGCGGCATGGCTGTGGAAAACTGGTGTTCACATTCACAGAGTGTGTCTGCGGGTACAAAGCGCATGAAACACCGAGTATAACTGAGTTCATCCACTCTTGAAACCTCTTTGGGGAAAGAGGTCAGAGTGAGAGACAGCCTGGGTGAACAGAGGTTGAAGGACATTTATGTGATTTTGTTCCCATCTGTACATTTCCCAGTTGGCAAATTAACTGGAGTCGTTTGGAAGTTATTATGAGAACAAAACTATTAGACACATGTGCACTGTATGCACCACCCACACAAGTGCGAGCCCACACTACCCAAGCACTTAATTTGTATCTAATGGGAGTTGTTATGGGAGGTTTATATACAAGGCATTAACAGAGTCAAAGAACTGCTGTTGAATGGGACCCACCGGCGTGCTGCCTTGGGACATCTGGAGTCACTTAAGGGTATTGAAAAAGCCCGCAAAATACACACGCATAAGGCCAGACATATATATATACCACACACACTCACAGTTCTCAGTGATTGGATCTTATAGGAATGTGACACTGACAACACGCTTATGCTTGGAGTTCTTTTGTAAATGTGAAAATTGGGTTTACATGTCAAGTCATAAAGTCAGTCCATCATATAACCGCAAGATTGCACGTTCAAAGAACATTAAGCTGCAGAAACACACACTGCAGACATAAGAGTGAGAAGCAAACCCACACACACTGTTAGAATCCAGGCGTGCGTATTCATTTTGACATGATTAAAACCTGATTTACTGACAACCACTGTTGAGACAGTAGAGCTCTCGGCTTGACACAGTGACATGTGTAGAAGACTCTGTGAATCACAACATGTCTCGACACAAGGAACCTGCATGTCTGAAGAGATGGACATCTGAAGACGCAGGCAGACAGGGAAAGCCTTTCCATAACATTTATAACTCTGGATGTTGAAGGAAAATGGCTCATTTATATTTCCCTTCCCTAAGTCTTCTTCTATTTAAGGCCACTGTGGTAGAAGGGAGATACTTATGGAATGATGTATCCACACACACCTCATATTCCCGTCTATCCTTCCTGAAGGTTTCGAGGGAGACGAGCCGCCTCATTCCAAGACCCCACATTGTCTCCCATCAACCATCACAATATAAACATGCATGTGCTTGTATTTGTGGTTGTTAAGATACAGTATCAGTGTTTAAGTGTGTGTATGTGAGAGGTATTTAAACATTTGTTGCAGAAAGGTGGCAAAATGTATCTGTAGGTGTGTGTCTGCACGAGTGCATGTGACAAAAAAAGAAACAGAGAGAGAGAGAGAGATACCAGATACATCAGTGCTGACAGAATGATGAATACCTGCACTGTGTCACACTTACAAACTACATTCTGCTTCCAGCAGGTACGCAATGTGCTTACACGTGAATGATAAGTGAATGATAAAGAAAATAAAACTAAATCAGTTTGATGATGTCTGACTGTGCCGTTAATGGACACTGTTGTCCCATAATGAAAAGTGAGGCTGTGCTGATAGCTGAATGTTTTTTTAACAAATTGTTGACGCTGGTTCCAAAGCTCTACCAACATCTCTGTAAACAAACCGAATAAAGTAATACTTCTTTGGAGTTATGTAAGTTATGTCCAAAGTACATCAAATGTAATTTGAATAAATGTTTAATGTTAAAGTGCTGTGTAGCGTTTACCGAATATTGAATCATTTTCTGTACATAACTATACAATTAGTTGAAAAGAACCAAATATTTACATAGTGCATATTACAGTATATACTATACAGTAAGTATACACTATAGAGCTGCTTTTCTATCCCTGTAAATGTTGCTTCTTCAAAGATCTAACACTCTCTGTATCTCCTACAATGCCGAAAACATGTAGACACACAATACACACATTTACACACAATCCTGCCAAACCTCAGCAATGAACTGATCTCCAGCACGAGCGACAGAGACCTCTCCAACTGTCTAAGAACGTCTGCTGCTGATTTGGTGAAATTCATGAGCTCCTCCACAGTGATGATCATTAGAGTCTGAAACTCTGTGGCAGATTGAATAGGCTTGAAAGCAGATTCATACTGTTCCCATTAATAACAATAACAGCCTGGCACAGAGATCCAGCCTGTGGTTTAACACACTTGTTTGGCATATCTGTCATTTCAACAGCTGGCAATGCAAACACAGGACAGTCCCACAGAAAGAGAACTCTTTACACAGACACTGTGTATCTAGCATGGCACACAACAGCACAACCAATATCCATTTGTTTTGGTTGTCTATATGTGTGTATGTCTGTGTGTGTGTGAACGCTTACGTAAACGGCACACAGATGGTGAGCTTAAAAAGCAGCTGCACAATCGGCACTATTGTGCACTTTGTGTGTGAGTGAGAGTGTGTGTGTGTGCGTGCTAAGTGCGATGGGTGACACTCTGTAAGGCTGGCACAATCTCAGACGTGTCTGCAATTACAAACGCACACTATTGCAAACACACACTGTCTCTGGTCCAGTTGTTTTGGGTACAAGGCCTTTATTTAACGGCTATAAATTCTCTCTGTCCGGCACAAAAATAAAGGTTGCATAGGAAAGGCTGGACCAACAGGAAGAAAAAAAAAGAAAAAAACACTGTTACTCAGTGTGTGTTTGCGTGTGTGTGCGTGTGTGTGTGTGTGTGTGGTTGGCTGGCAGGAAGGGAGTGGGTGGTGATGGGCGTTTGATACATGGCACCAGTTTCTAAAGGCCGGGAGGGTGGGCTGCAGCTGTGGATGAATGTGTGGGACAAAGACAGAGAGTGTGTCTGTGACTGTGTGCGGGTCTGAGACTACCCAAGAGAAGGGAATATTAAAAGACAGTCAATGTGTCAGTCTGTTCAGGTTATGAAACCAATCCAAGTATAGCTATATATATTACATCTTACTGTGTGTGTGTGTGTGTTTCTCCTCTTACCTGCCACTTTCAGCCCACTCTGAGAGGTGTGTGTTATCGGGGAGGTGACTCCTACAGGTGGGTTTCTTCCTTTCTTCAACACGTTTCCTTGACCCAGGGTCTGAGGTTTCTTCAGTTCGCCCTTCCCTCCTTCGAGCCCCACCCCCTGTGTCCGCGTCTTTTTCCATTTATTGGCTGATTCGGACTTGAGACTTCCTGTATCGTAGACACCGCTGCCCTGGCTCTTGCGGATGGGTTTGGTGTCGTCACTGTCCCATGACAGACCACTCTCCACCAGAGATCTCTTCTCTGCATCTGTACGCATCTAGAATGAGAAAGACAGACACTCTGTCAAGAAAATGTTGAAGAATTGAGTGCGTGAGATCTGACTTCCAGAAAATGGAGCCAAAAATGATTTGTATGTCTATGGTACGTTGTTTGCTTTCTAGGCATGGTTTTACTTGCCTATCTAAGGAGGCCCACCTCAGTATATTTTGACTGCCTAAAAAGCAAAGAAAGAAAGAAGCAAAGCTTTTCTGATCTCATATAAAAAGTGTATTTGGCTTTTATTGGTAAGTTAGTCAAATGGAAAGATTCCTACACACTAGTATCAGAGCTGTAAGGCTTTATTAGTGACATTTTGTTCAAAAAGGAGGACTTAAAGTTTATCTGGATCTTTATCAGCCCTGAGGTGTTGGTGGAAGTACAAACGACTACCTGAAAGCTTGAGTGATAGGCGCACTTTAGATAAAGGTTGTAGAAGTGCTTTGGATGAAATCCTAACAGCTATTATGCTGTGTCAACGGATCTATCTCTGTGACAACTGAACAAACTCCCTGCCCTGATTAAGACCATGTGGTATGGTTAAAAGTTTTGAAAAAAGCTATTAAGTGGCCCTTGTGTTAGGATTTTTTCTAAAGATTATTTTTGGGTTCTTTTTGCCTATATTTTATAATGACAGTCAGGAAAGTTGAAGAGAGCGATTTAGACATTTTAGCCACTTTTAGCACAAGGAAAATAGTCAAATGAAGAGCTGCAGACACCTCCTGCAGTTTTGGTTGATATTAAAACTCAGGTACTTTATATACATTATTAAAAGTGAAAGCAATATGCCTTTTTGTGTGCCACTTCTAAGATTATAATAAAATAAAAACTTTAGGTATTGTACTCCAATTATGTAATCTTCCAAACTCCACCCAAATGCTACAACTTTCTGTAACTAAAATAATCTATTTTCTCTTGGGTGATTCACTTCCTGACATCCCTTAACATTATCCATGTTACAGAGTTAGCTTGGAACACTGGGCAGAATGAGCCAATGGAACAACTCACTGGATCATTTAAATTCAAAAATGTTGTGTGTGCCTTGAAATCTCTACTTATGGTCATCTTTGGCCGCAGCTTGAAAAAAGGCATTTGAGGAGGTGTGTGTACTCAGACAGAGCCTCAGACTCTGCCTCATCTTCTGAGAAGAAAAACATGTCCAACCCAGTCAACCCCAAAAACACGCTCTCTGATGTCTCATCTCTCCAGTTGTATGCTCCAGTTGAACACTTCAAAAGAGAGAGAAGAAACTGCCCAACACACACACATACTGTATGTATGCATGTACACACACAGCTCAGGCACAGAGACTCACACACACTGAGCTACGTTGGAGAAAATAGACAACACACCTAAACAAAATCCAATAATGAAGAATGAATGTCAAATGTTAAATTAAAGGAAATGTGAGGTAATTACTTAGACATGGTCTTCTGTGTGTGTATGTGGTGAATAAATATATACGTGTACTGACACAAATCAGGCGCTACTCGGTCTACAAGTCAACCTTTATTAGATTTAGCTACTTTCATAAATACACATAATGCACAATCCCTGCGTAAGTGTGTGAGAGGCTAGTTTTAACAGAGACAGATTATTCTCTCCCTGTAGGAGACTGACAGTTACACAATGCATCAGGGTGCATGTGTGTGTGTGTGTGTGTGTGTGTGTGTATGCGTGCGTGTATCTGCCAGTTCAGGACATTGCATCCAGCGGTTCTCATGAGGACTCATATGCTGAATTCCATTTTTATTAAAACCAATAGACCCCATGGACAGGTTCACATCACATGAGGGGGAGGTATGAGTAAGTGTGTGTGTGTGTGTGTGTGTGTGTGTGTGTGTGTGTGTGTGTGTG
>NW_022280035.1:10093601-10110633 GCF_004355925.1 Anarrhichthys ocellatus | reverse complement strand
ACACACACACACACACACACACACACACACACACACACACACACACAACTGTATTGGGAAACAAGGTGTATTACCTTGATCCACCTCCATGTGGAAATGAGGAAATCTGGGTTTTTGTACCACCTACACACACATCACGTTCTGGCTTTGATTCTCTCCCTCTCTTAACCATGTCTTCTTTGTGCCCCCATCTCTCCTCCACCCTCATATCCTTGTTAAGTATATTATGCAATATGTGGGAGCGATGAGGAACGCATGTAAAGTCAGAGCTGCCTTTGAGGGAATTAAGATCAACAGGAGTCGGAGGGAGTCGGAGGAGTGATAAAGAGGAGAAAATGGAGACAAAGAATTGGCTTCAGGACACAAGGACAAAGAGAAACCGATAAAAAAAAAGAAAGCATTGGTTGAGAACGGCGAGAGAGGAGGGAGCCATGTGTATTAGGGTGCATGATGAGGTGATGGTTGGTTGCCATGGTAACGATGCCATGTGGGGGGTAACGGTTGCTATGACTCCTGCTACTAGGCGTGGGGAGAGGCGCACCGTTTCTTGCGGCTCGCTGGCCCGGATGCAGGACTACAGATGGCTGTGTGTGTGTGTGTGTGTGTGTGTGTGTGTGCAGATGGCTGTTCTAGACCTGTCCTTCACTGTACAGGAGGAGACAAAGGACCGCACTCTCAGCATCCCCGCACTTCGATTGCCATGGTTACGCTGATTCCCTCGCTCTCTCTAACTCGCTCCGTCTCTCGTTGTCTCTCTTTCTCTGAGAGCCCACTACATCCGTCGCATGAACCACATTGCGGAGGTGTGACCTACATCAGACGCACACATTGTCTGGAACCCATACAGCTAACGATGGACCTTAAAGAACCTCAAGCAGAGCTGCAGAGAGGATTTTAGAAGCACTGAGGATCTTGAGTCCCAAATCCTCCCATCCCCACAGCAAATGATTAAGATCACAGCTTCAGTGCTCCAGTGCTTCAGTCAGACTCATTATACTACTGAACTGGGTCAAAAATGACTACATCAGTCAGCACATCAGCTATATCAGGCGAGTGAAGTCCTGGCTAGAAAACAACTTTTGACTCAATCACAGCTTGAACAATAATAAAAGTCCCAAACCTCTGAAGCAGCAACAACAAGGTATTATGGTTTGTATGGATCAGTGTAGATTAGTGACCAACAACTATCTATGGCCACACTAGATCATTTTCTATATTATACTTTAATATACAAATTACAATTAACAGTTCAGCTCTTAATGCAGCTTTAAAATCCCAACAAAAGACCAAAAGGGAGCATTTTTGAACAATGCAGCTAGCCAGCATGCAGTGTGTGTGTGTGTTGTAGTGAACATGGATTGCTGCAGATGTGTTAAATATCATGGGTGTCCATAGAATACTTAATCAGGCTTTGTCTCTGATGCCCATGTCCTGCTGCCTATCGTGTGTATGTGTGTGCCCTCCTTACACCGACAGTGTATGACACATCATTCAGCCCCTCATCAATAGCTCACTGGATTAACAGCTTAATCAACACTACTGTAACCTACACACACTGCTAATGCATCTGTATCTTGTGTGAATGCTGGTGTGTGTACGTCACTTACCACTATGGCTGAGTTTCTGCGGGAGCCGATGGGTGTGGTAGGAAGGGAGTTGAGAGTGGGACTCGTGTTGAACTCTTCAGAGCTCAGGTTGTCTGAGCCGTCACTCAAACCGCTGCTGATGGAACTGCTCTCATCCCAACTAAAAGACACAATGACAAAGAAGATGTGTCAGATAATATTCATATACCAAAGCAGGCTGCTTCTGCAATCATCATGGAAATACAGTGGAGTAAAAAAAAATTATTGAGTCAGCTGGAATGAGTTGCAATTGAGAGCTCGTGAAAATTTGTTAGCAAGCAAAATACAAAGTCAGGCAGGTAAAAGTAATGAAATGAATTGGCTAAAAGTAAAGGGGAAGCAATAAAAACAGTTTAAAGTAAAAGATGGTTGACATAGATATCGAAAAGTAATTTCTAAATAGTTCAAATAGTTCGCTAAATGTAAAGAATATGCAGTCAAATAGTTAGCTTAATTAATGGTTACCATAGATAGCTCCTGCAAACATGATACAGTTGTACGGGTACGTCTTAAAAATAGTTAAAGAACAACTGAATACATTAACCACATCTTGTAGTGAGGAGAAAGATGTAATGTCCTACCTAACATATTTGCTATCATCCTTCATCAAAAGTGTCATTTCATAGACTACATCAGTGTGTTAGACTGTTTGTGTACTGCAGTAATTAGGTTAACAGACAGATGGTAGAGCTGCGGTCCTATTGTCGGGGTGAACAAATTTGGCCAAGTGGTTGAGATTGCCGGTTGGTAAACCTGAGTTCAAGCCCAATTGCCATCAAGCATCTACCTTTCTGAAAGTGTTCTTTACCAAGACACTGAATCCTTTCCCACCCCAAGGGTGGACAGAAGCTAATTCTGTTTCACATACCACCTCACGCTCTCTTACCCAAGAATATCTGACAAAAACAAAACAATCTGCGGCAACGAACTGGATATCTCCCCGAGGTTATACACTGCATGAACTATGAAAGCTCCACCAGCTCAGTTACATCGGCTCACTTGGCTCCATGTCTTCCTGTTTGTCTTTTGATTAAATATTCATAGACATAGACCTCATTTAAAACTCTGCCTGCACTATATACTTAACTTTCACACTGCATAGGATGCGAACACTTGGCAAGCTGAAATTTGGAGCGCCCTCGACATCATCCTAACCCACGCACATGCAAAAATAGCACTGAAGAACATATACACTGATGCATGCGCCCCCGAGTGCATGCAGTCTGTGCCAGGACTGTGAAGTCTGTCCACTTGGCACACATCTGCCTAGCCAATTTTCTTTTCCCCCTCAAGAGCAATTGTTCTGAAAATCCTCCTGTGATATACAGGATGTGGATGTTTCTACTGTGGTTACCTCTGAAAATCTAAAGCAATAGTATCGATAGACATAAAGCAAAATCACACTCAGATTATCAACAAACTATGATGTTCCATGTATACCAAAAAATGTTTTATGTTACAGGGTTGTACTTCTACGTACCCACTATTCCTCAATCTTCGCCTCAATCTTATATCACTCCTGATATTTGACAGCCGGAGATCATACAGTGCATGCTATTGAGTTAACTAGATCGCACCATGGTCATGGTCTCTTGTGTGGTCTACCCAGGAACTCGCTGCTAGAATCTAAACCCCAACCAGAAGAGATCACATTACTCCAGTTTTGTGTCTGTCGAAGGCTATTGATACACTTGTGGCTTTCAAGAATTTTTTTTAACATTCCTGTTTAATCTGGCTTTTCATTACTTTTTCTGTTTTTAGGTATTTTATTATTCTATTTGAGCTTATTTTCTTCCCTTGCCTTTCCATCGCCATTTCAATCACAGTTTATTTCTGTGTTGATTTTTGTCTTGCTGTTTTATTATTTAAATCCTATAATGTCCTTTGTCGACTTCAAATACAATTAGAGCTAATTTAATTTTCTGTATGTGCTTTTTAACAAACCTCAGAAATGCAGTTGGATGGGTTTTCCAGCGGAGAAAAGGTGATTTGAGCCCTTTAATTTATAATACTTGTATCTAGTGGCTGATTATATAATTGTCTACTGTGTCTATTGACAGTGGAGAAGATGGTATCTTTGCCCCTTTACCAATATATTTCTCCATTACCTGTATGTTGGATGGCACAATTCAAGAGATTCATTTTGGGATTTAAATGTAACCAATTAACTGTGAGGTGTGTTTGTGTATGTTGGTGCACATCCACATGTGCTTGAATATGTTAAGTGGGTCATGCTTAGGAAGTTAGGGGGTTGGGGTTTTATCTTATTAGGGTCAATAGGTTAGACGGATATCGTACTATACTGTGAAACAAGTTCAGAGGGTGGGGCTTGGCTAATGAGGTCATGTATACTGTGGCACATTGGAGGACAGCGGCGGGCCTTCCGGTTGGGTGCCTGTATGGGTCACACTGTACCCTGGGGGTATTGAGGGTGGGGATCAGGGGGAGAGGGGACGAAGGGGAAGACCTCCCTGGCTAGCCCGTGAATATGTAGACACAAAAAAAGAGCAGATGAGATTTTACATCTGAAGTGGCTGTCATGCTGCCTTGTCTATATGCCAGAGTAGGATTAAGGGCAAATTTCAGATTGGGTCAGACATATCCAAAGAGATATATTTCCGATTTTCTGGAACTAGGATGTTATACTTCCACTGGATTCTGATGTATTTTCATTTGCTACAGTATAGTTTTTTATTCTCAAAACAATGGAGAACACCAAAAACAAAAACATTTCTGGCAATTCCAATTTTGATTATTCATGTTTTGATTTGAATGTTTACACTTTTTCCATTCACCATGAGCTCATAATGTTTTTTAATTCATATATGCAATGAGACTTCTGATTCCACAATTTGTTCCACAACAAAATATGCCATTTTCAGACTTAATAAGAGATTTAGCACTTTAGTAAGAAAGATGTTGGTCTTCCATATAAGCTCATGTTGGATTCCTGTTTTATACCAGATTTCTATTCACTCCTTGGGAGAAAAATGCACAAAGGAACTATTACACTTTGAACTCATCCAGAGTGGATCTATATGAGCATAATACTTGTGCATATGATGTTCATTTCTCATTGAATAAACTTATTTCTGGAAGATAAACCTCTTCCAACACAGCTGTGGTTTTATATCAGCACCTCTCTGAAGCAACACCTTTCTCTTCATATCCTGTTATTCACTTCAAAGCTATCTGGGTGTCCACCAGAGCTTTTGTGAACGATAAAGCGCTCTCTGATGAATAATTCAGACCTGATAGGAAACAGAACAAATACAGTGGCTGCTGGATTAGGTGTCACTCAGCCGACAGGAACCCTCAGACGAAAATTAAGAGGTCAGGGGTCAAACATCATGTACAGCACAAGCTAAATGTGTGAATACTGGATATGAAAAAAGAAAATTGAGTATAAGAAAAAAATATTTGATTGAAAATCCAAAATCTACCAGACAAGGGGGAGACCACTAAAGGCTGCTTAGATGAGACTGAAAGACGCCTAAGAGACTCAGAAAGTAAATGAGAGCTGAGAGGACATGGCTGCCCGGAGGAACATAAGGTATTGTACAGTTATGTGTCTGAATTTCAGTGTGACTGTCTTGGCAATGATTTGATCCGCAGAAATGATGTTCAATCACACTTCAATGACCCACGCTTCTCAGTTCTGAGAGTAGGAAATCTTTACTCAAGTTCCAAATCTTAAACGTTTTTTTGTAAAATACTGTCTGTCCAAGTTATTCCAAAGGTTTTCTGGTTGAAAAAAATAACTTTCTTATTTCCAAGCCAAAACCTGATACCCTCAATCAGTGTCTGCCAATATATACGACTGCACCAGATCCACCGTTATGTCGTCCAGCTTCGTCTACAGTCCTCCATCAACACCCCTTGGTGAGATAAAGGGAAGCTTGAAAAGAGGGCGACGAAACACGAGGATACTCAAGAGAAGAGGATGAAGTGGCGTGTGGGGAGAGAAGAAAGAACTGAAATGTCAAACATGAAAAAGAGAGAGCTATAGTGGAAAGAGAAGTGCTCTTGATGACACAACATCTCAACATCTCAGGACACGATGAACTCTCTCAAGAGGATCGTCTCTCAACTCTCCCTCAAAACTTCCAACTCGTGTACTCTATCTCAATCAGCTCCATCCTTCCTTCCTTCCTTTAACAGCAGCTTCTGAAACCTCCTGTTATAATCTCTCCTCACTCCGCCTCGTCTTATTCATTCTTTAGCAGCAGCTGCAGAGACCGAGGGATAATATTAGCACCCAAATCATCTACATCCCCCCTTTCATAGATTAGCAAGTGTCTCACTGCAAGCACCCACTTCCCTCTCACATTGATAGTCATGTAAATCAGCCAAACCTACATTATAACTTCCTCTAAAAAAAAAAAAAACACCAGCCAGCAATAGTACTTTAACACATACATCATTGTAAGATGTTTTCAAAGTACAGGGTGGAAATAAACCACATCTATATGCCCTGTGGATGTTAAATATCAATGGTCTATTGTGACTTTAGACCTGGTCTCAAGCTACAGAACCCAGCTGGAGGGAAAGGATCAGGACACTGACAAATGGAACCCTATGAGTGTAATTTCATGAGCAAAATTAATATCAATGTTGATTCAATTTAGGCTGCAATAAATGTCAATTAATCTGAGCAGCGCTTGATTAAACTCATTCTTCACCTCCACCTGACCGATGATTTCTTTCTGTGCACCGTGCAATATGCAGCCTCTCAGCCACATGGACACATTCTGTCATCCAGAGGCAGCGGCACACAAGCGGTTTCCTACTCTAAGAGAAGCCACAATGAGTCCAGAGCAAACTTAAACTACGTCATCTCTCAGAAAGTGAGAACGTTTAACGCAAGCTGCAACATTTTTCAAATGGTTTGAATAGTTCATTTTAATTTTGCAGATTGATAAAGGTCATGGTGGTTAATACAAACAACATCGTCCTTTCACAGAGACATGATTTCTTTGTTCCTTGTAGACTGCAGAGAGGACCGGCACACCCACACAAACACTGTGCCTCACACACTATCAAGAGAACAGTTGAATAGGCGCTGTTGAGCTTAATAGTCAGCTTTTATTAACAGACATCTGTGTTCCTCTACTATTCAGACTATGGAGCTAATTGCTCTGATCTCAATGTGAATGGTCTTTTTTTGCTGCTCATTATGAGAGCTCTGCACTCCCTTCTCGCTCCGTCTCCTCTTCTCTCCTGACCTCTTTAAGGTTGAGGGATGGGAGAAAGAAAGTGAGAGCAATCCACTAGATCCAGAAGGAAGAAAAAGCCACAGCAAAGACAAAGCAGCTTTGCCTGCGGTTTGTGGGAGCAGTGCTTGCTGTGAGTTGGAGTCTTGCCAGCCTCAGGGAGCAGACTTAACAGTATTGGTTGATAAGCTGTTCCATCTAAACAAATATCAGTTAAAACTGCATGGAGGCCATTTGGAGGAATGCGATATTGAAGCTCTCATGTGTTGGGGCGAGTAGAATTTTTGACTTTGCTGCATGATCAGAGGATGGGTAGTGAATGTGGAAGAAGACAGACTTACTGTCCTACACAAAAAGAATATAAAAAAAAAAAATGTAAGTAACTACCTAATCAATAGTTAATGCACATATAGATAATGTTAGTGCACTTATGAAAAGCCTGCCAGTGAACAACAGATCAATAAAAAGGAGGAACAAATTGTCATTATCAATCTTGTTTTCTAATTATAGCTCACTTTGCAACAATGTCAGAATATTCCAGCGTACCAGCAAGGTGAAATGATGCTGAGTAATGCTGTTTGTTAGACCTCAAGGATACACATGCATTTTGGTGAGGAACATTGAGTGTAGCGTAACTTTTGCTTGTTTACCAGAAAACTTTTTAAGGTGGCGACAGTGCTAATGCAATCTGGCCAGTGTGGCAGAACTTAGTATTAGACCTGTTGGATCATAGTGGAGCAGATGAGATGAGAATATAGAGGACAGTCTGAAGGTGTTAGCTAGTCGACAGAGTTTAAGGAAAGGCCGGCCGCAATGATACAGGAACAGAGGCATAAAAAAAGGCTCAAGATAATGTGCATGATGTCACACAAAAGTAATGGTGAGATGAGTAAACGGGTTTAACTCTTTGTACCCTGATGGGGTTAAACAAATTTTATACAGGGTGATATTTGGACACAGTGTCTCTCACTTGTGTAAAAGAATGGAAAGTGTTTCTGCAGTCCTACAATGGACAGGAACTTTCCATTCCTATTAAAATCCACAGTGTCACATGGCAGAGCCCAAAATGGCTAAATCAGACGGGTTCCTGGTTGAAGTGATGCCTTTTCAGGCAAATGGAAAGTAGGGCACTGCCAGACTGGCACTGGGCAGTCGGCTCAGAAACCGGAACGCATGAAAGGGCTGCTGAAGTCATTAGATCCTTTAAAGACTGAAGATGTGAGACTGTGACTGGTGCTAGAGATGACAATTTGGTGAGATGCATTGTCGGTGCTTATGTATCGGTCTGTACAATTCAGTGTTTGCAGATAGATCTCAGAACCGCTTGAAGAGGCAGAAAACAGCAGGACAATCACTCTTAGTAATGTGAGGGACACCGAGAGGACACATCTGCCTATACACACATAAAAAAAACAAACTGAAATACACTCCTCAACCATTGCACCACAAAAATACCCTAATTCATCTTACAGCAAGTGTATGAATAATGTTATTTAGTTTGACAGACAGAATGAACTAAAAAATGAAAACGAAAATGAGAAATTCAACAGCAACATTAGAACTTGGTGTCTGCTTCAACATCCTCTACAGGTGTCAACCTAGATTCATAAAAACAGGATGTGGGATGACAGTTCTCACAAATACCCACAGTGGCACTGGTGTAAACACACATCCACACTCACAAAACTAAATGACTCATTTGCAGGGGGGAGAAGCATGACTGACACCCATCATCATGCGATGCTCCTTCTCTCCAACAGTCAGGGCGGCACTGACCATCTGCAAGACTGAGACTTAAATGCAGAAGAGTTGATTTAGAAATTCAGAAATTACATAATCTATCTATAATCCAATCTATGTGCATAAACCGGCATCAAATATGTGTGGAGGAGCATTCACCTGATAAGATCGAAAGAGAAGGTGAATGTGGCTTATGTGCACAGATGGCTAACAATATGGGTCCCTGGACCGCTTCTGCAGTTTATCATCAGGAGAAAGACTAACAGACAGATCTGTGATTCACCTTGGTGGCTTATAAGCACATAGCAGATTGTCCAACAAAATCATTATTTTCCAATGAAATGGAGAGTAGAAATAGGAGCGGTTGGGATGTTATGTAAATATTCTTCCTGGCTGGATGAGCATCGAAAACATTCTGTAGGTTGATTGTTTAAAATGCATAGATTTTCCATCACCGCCGCACCATATAGGGCCATGAAAGAATTCCCTCTGCAGGCCAAGCCCTTATTATATCTTGAAAGCCTCAAACTCTGACACACAAGGTAAAGTTAAGACTGCAGACAGTAAAACTATGTCTACAATGATCATGTTATATATTAGCTATCTGTGATTGTACTTCAGTTGCAGGCGGATTGATTCCATGTGTCATGTCAGCTGCTTGTTTCCATAAAGTATCAGCCATCTGCTGCGCTGGAGTCACGGTATGTTGTTATAAGAGAAACACTGCTATACAGGCTGGGCTGACCCTTAGCTTCACTCATAAATAACCACTTTTTAACCATGACGTGTTGTTGTCTGCACTTGGGGCACTTGTAGGGTAATTAGCAACAAATCTCTCGTTAATAATGGGTTTTAATTAGCCACCCAATACAGGTTCTCTGCTGAGTTGGTTTGTATAACACTAACAGTAAATCATTGACAAGACCTAATTAAAAACTACATTGTGCAAGCAGCCATCCGTTGGGTACACACTAAACAGAGAAATTAATTTCCTCTTCAGTGTTTTTTTATGATTTCCTCCCCGTCCTATTTCCATGCTGTGGAATGGAACAATGTGTAATGGCTGCTTGGACAGTCTTTTGTACACACACACATGCACACACGCCACATGCAGCAGTATTTGAGCATTACAGGGGATTACAGAAAAGGCTGGAATTAATGGGCTCGTAATTACTGCTAATTCCATCTGCCAACAGGATGAGAGCAGACCAGGGGCCTCAGCTAGCGGTCCTGTAAGTGTGTTTATATGTGTGTGCCGTGGTGTGAGTCCAAGGAGGGAAGTAGGAGGTCACATCCCTAAATGGCCATTGCTGTTGTGCCTTTGACAGGCATATCTCTGACAGCCATGGCCTAGGGCTTTAGGACACAAATACACACACACATATACACCCTCACAAACACATCCAGTGCACTAAATTGCCATTGTCCCCTGGAGTGAAGCTTGAATTAGCTGTCAGAAGTGTGTGATGTGAGTAGCTGGTGGGAATGCTAGCTTTGCTCAAGTCGCTGCTCTGCTGAGGGTTACACTAAGCCAGCCAGGCTGCGTATTACTGACTTTAAGGTACATTATTCTTCCAAGGTTTCCTTGCAAAGACGGGGACACATTCTGCAAATGCTTGGGGCTTTTTGGATGGAAAGTTAAAGCACTGAAAAGGCACTCAGATGCATCAGGAATCCTGGTCAGTGAAATGTTTTTCTGAGTGTGGGGGAGGTGGAGAGAGATGGGTGAAAACTGTACAGCTTAAGAAGAGAAAAAATTGCTCCAGCTAAATTCTCCCCGGACAGCAAATTTATCTCTGAATCTCATCTCTCCTCCTGATCTCTCCAGGGTGGACAGACGAAGTTTGCTCAGAGTTCAACACGTCACAGCTGAGAGCGGACTTGGCTCTGAACTACTTCATCCCGGTGAAATGAAACAGGACAGAAGAAGCAGCGGAAGGCTCCAAGCTTCATATAAGGAACTTTAAGCGGTGAAATACTCTTGGAACCAAACATTGAGTGACTGTTGATCACGCTGACGCCATCTGGGTCATCTTGATCTTCTACTATCATAAGCCCCAAAAAGGCAAACAGTAGTAGCTGGGAGAGGTGTGGAGAAGATTCTTCTTTGTGTTGTCTTATTCTTACTCAGCTCAAATAGGGTCAAAGTTTAAAGGTTACTGCCCCTCAGGTTAAACAACTGATGCAGGGCTTTGAATGCAGCCACAATACAAACAATGCCCTTTGAACGCATTTAGCATGCATGAAAGCATCGCTAAATAGAAATGGAAGAAAACTTTCTCTCTACACGTCACTCTCCAAGTGATTTTATGCCCTCAGTGTAAAGAGCATGAGAACTCAGGTCAAAGCATGTTTGATTTCACAAGACATTAAAATGTCTCAGTGTGTTAGGTGGTGACCAGCAGAGCTCTTATATGACCCAATAACCCTTGACCCCCAAAGTACCCTGAGCCAAGGTCCTTTTGTTCTCTACAAGAGAGCAGGAAGCAAAAGAGGGACAGCACTCCTGGGACAAGGTGGAACAGCCTTTTATATCACCTCCATAAGTAGTTCAGTCTGGGGTGCAGTGTGGAGCGCTTCCCAGCTACAACTCAAGGGCTAAAAACTGAGGAGGAGCTAACAGGGGGAACCCCGGCAAGCAGAGGCCCAGGGCAGGGGTTGGATCCCGGGGTAGAATTTCCTCAGGTCTCCCTCCAGACATGTCAACGACAACAAGACAGAGTGAAATATGACACAGCTAACCTGTTGGGTTTTGGGAAGGGCAAATGTTGCACGGAAAATTTTGATAGGATGGTATTCACTTCTAGAAATGAGGATGCTGTCAATGTTTGCAGCACTGTAAAATGCATCACAATAGGGAACTATCTCCCTCCAACACACACTGTCATACACACATGCATGCAAATATAGCAGATTAGGGAACTATGATGTCAGCATTATGTGAGCTGTGTTTAGTGCTTGAGTCACAACAACTGCTCCGTAAATTAATAACATTTCAGGGAGGCATCCTCTCCCGACACAAATAATTATTTTTCCCTCCTCTGCCTTCAACGTTAAGGTCAGTGCTGTATCTTCTAATGACAACAGCTACTCAACTAATGCCACTAATGCCAATGATTGTGTGTTAATCTACCAGATTAGTACGGACAACAGCAGTCAGTTTCCACATTGCTGTGAGATGTTAAACGTGCTGACTGGAGTGGATCAGTGGATTGTCGGCTGATGGTACTTAAGAGTCAGTTTTGGGGTAAATAAAGAGTGCATAACCTGAGATGGACAGAAAGAAAAAGAGAAAAATAGAGAAAGCAAAAACGTGTGAATCAAATGTGATTGCATAGCTTTTATTTTAATCAAATCAAAGAGGCTACAGATCTGAGTAGAACACCACTAAGCACCTGCCAAAGGTTGTCCAAACACCACCTGAACAAAAACGAATGAAAGACCCATTGACTGGAGCAGAGATACTCTTTCACTTCTTCTGGCTGAGATAAAGCAGACAACTATGA
This sequence comes from Anarrhichthys ocellatus, assembly GCF_004355925.1. Taxonomy (NCBI): domain Eukaryota; kingdom Metazoa; phylum Chordata; class Actinopteri; order Perciformes; family Anarhichadidae; genus Anarrhichthys; species Anarrhichthys ocellatus. The sequence continues at coordinate 10,098,549 of NW_022280035.1, read as the reverse complement.
AAACACACATATTACTCCCATGCTGTGGGGTGGGGTGGGGTGGGGGGTACAGTTAGGACAATGTATGTGTGTGTTTCAGTGTGCATTCGTGAGCACATGTGGTGGTGACCGACATGCCCTGGGGGCGCACCCTGCAGGAGCACGCACCCATCACCTGCTGTCACTCACGACACACGAACTCTGGTCATGCCACTTAAAGCTGTTACAGTGAGTTTGGGAGACATTCTTTAGCCTCGGGCTGCTCAAAACACACACACTTCACATTCCAGCAAGTGTATTCTGGGGTCCCACTCCCTAATCCTCCCAACATATGCAAACGCACACATGCATACCATCGCATGAGTGCACAGACACACAAAAATAAAAAGACGGATCCAGAGGTTCCAATAAAACCAAAATGTGCAGCCTCAAGTACGTTGCCAATCGTCTCAATTTCAATTTATCTCAAAGAAAATTCTGAAAGTTTCAAAGCAGGACATTGAGTTTTCTTTACACACTCTACATTTCCTAGAAAACTACTTTACTATCAGGTGAAAATAACATCCAGAGGTTATTATTCTCCACGGCCATTTGAGGTTAGGCTTTTAGCTTTCTCTCTCGTCCCCAGCAAGCCTGTTAAGGTGCACTGTTGTCTGGCTGTAGGTCCTTCTCTAGCTTCGATGTAACAGAGGAACTCACTAAACCACGGGGGTGCCACCTCATGAAAATATGAGCTCTGTTTGTGAACACAGACTCCTGTGTGTACAATAAAAAAAGAGTGCATGTGTCTTAAAAGCACAGGTTACAAGCATCTGTTGTTTCGCTCTCAGGTGTCTCTAATGACCTTGTTGGCAGGGCAAGTAAAACGTGTTCACTTGATTGCAAAACATCAAGAGTCAGTGGCCATATGAAATTACTCCAGCCGTATGTTTTTCACCATTTTGGCCTTCCGTCTACATTGATCTGAACTTTTGGCCACCAAAAATTAAGGCATTTGTGAATAAAACTGAAAATGCTGGCAGTGTGGAGTAAATAAAGAAAAGCTTTTGTGAAAATTCCAGGCGAAAATTGTCAGCTGCTGGATCGAGTACCATGCACATGCCCAGTAGAAGAGATTTAAATGTTTTGGATTACTCTGCCGTTTCTATGTGAACAGGACTTTATTTTGAAACATCCAAAAACATGCCTGTGTTGGTAAAAGGCGTTCAAAACTTAATTTGTGTTTTCAAATGTATCTGCATGTGTGTGGACATGTTTGCGTGCTGAAGATTAATAAAAACCTGTTCATGAATCATGAGGGTGTGACAACAATGCCAACAGGCCACTGACCCTCCTAACTCATCCAGTGGCTGAGACAGCAATGTGTGTTTCCAAAGCAACTGAATCTATCTTTAAACCTGAGCCCTTGACTCAAGCATGACGGACATTTGTGTGTTTGTGTGTGTAAATAACAAAACACTTATTTATTAATATGTAAAAGGTAGAAGACATGAGGGCTGTCAGCCAACAGGTGCCACCTGACAAACATTTCTCAATAGCGTGATGAATGTTCCATTTCACTACCCTCCATCATACAGATGGATATAATTATGATATATTAATTAAAAACATTATGGATTTCACCTTTAATTACCATGCTGGGTCTCCAGTGAAGCAGCTGATGGCAGAAAGCTGTTCAAGTAATCAACCAATCAGAGGTGCACTGACCAACACTTCCCATGGACGACTAAACGATATCAGCTACAACACGAGCCTGGTCTGCATCACAGTAACCGTTGCACCATTTGTATTTAATCAAAATAAACCGAGAGGATTTGGGCGTGACTCGCACTAATGAGTGATGTCACCACATCGTAAATCAGCTATTTGGATGGAGGTTGTGTTGTTAATCAGGAGTGGACCAAGATAGGGGTGGGCCATGCAGAGCTTTTTGTATATTGTTCAGATGACAACACACAGGGACAGACAAGTTGTTGTTGGATTGCTTTCAACATGACTAATAGAGTTGATCAAACCTCTGTGTTGTCTGGAACTGGTTAGCTAATGATGGATGTTTAATGTTTATTTATGCACACACATATGGTGACACAGACCACATGTGCAGAGTCACACACTTGCTAATACCACGCCTGGCCTCCATCATATAGTTTATCTGTGTTTTTGACAGAGGGTCCATTTAAGCACATGTGTTCGACTAAAACACGCAGATAAATACAGCCTGGCTGGTCCCCAGGGTCTCAAACTAAAAAAGTATGTGTGTGTGTGTTTCAGTGGTTTAGATGGTGAAAGTGTTTGTGTCTGTTGGGTGTGCGTCTCATGCCCCGATATCAGACCACTCTGCCCTAATGGGTTTACATAAAGAGTCGATGGATGCTATAGTGGTCAGTCAACCAAAAAGAGCAAAGCTGACCCCCACCCCCTGAAAACCCTCCACAGAGACATAATCAATAAAAGCATCTCTGTCCCTGTTGTCTTAATGTTTTTCTAGAGCAAGTCAACGCCATGATTATTCCTACAGAGAACAATATAGTTAATTCTTAATAATAAAGATAATTTTCAGGATCTTTTTATTCCACAAATACAAGTAATTTATAAAGGTACATCTCCTCAGTCACCATCAACGACGTACTTATACCAGCTGACCTATATTAGCCCACGCATTGAGACATACAATTAGATAATTCTCACATGGCGTGGGTATATGGTGCCGCGGAGGCTTGCTGCTGTTCACCCAATCACAGCATATATAGCCAATACCAGGAGAAGGCGTCGTTCAGAATGTAGGTCAGCCGTTCAGAATGCGGTTCGGTCCTGCAGCGGATCAATGCGAACACACCCACTCACATGCATACATGCCTCTGCCCTCCAAGCAGCATACCAGTTGTCATCGCATGCAGCTTAAAACAATGGGCATCAGAAATCACAGAAACACTCCATGCACACACGCACATTATGCGCGTACACATCCACATGCAGCATTCAAAACCATTGGCACTTTACTGTTCTCATTAACTTAGATGATTTGCAGTAATGTGTTTCATTTGATGTGGATTCCTTTTCGGCTGAGGCAGGAACATCATCCTGCCTTATAGACGCTGCTTAAATAGTCTATATACAAACCCGACATAAAAAGAGACAGTGCTGAGCCAACATATGGCTTTGCGCATTGAGGTCCGTGCCTATATGCTGAGTAGACTATAGCTCCATCTATACACACACCAAAGGCCTGTTCTTTACTCGGCGTCTAGATTAAGATATATTATCATATAACCACCCAATATGAGCGCACGCCTGTCACAATAATGAAACGTGCCACCATGCAGCTGTTGGAGTTTTATCAATGAGACGTGCTGCTGCTTTTTACGCACTGGCTCCGCGGAGCTTCTACAACCCATTCACCACTATCAGATACCTCACGTTTGTATGGCGTGAAGATCATCAAAAGCATTGTCGCCAGTGTGTCAATTAGCTTTTCATCCGGCATTCTCAGTCACATGCAGGCTCTGGTCTCATCTATTACCTTGACAGAAAGTGCATTGTCCTCGCCGCGCGCTGCGGAGCCGGGAGCTGCAGCATTTTCCCGTTCAGCACGCGCCCGCTCATTCTACAACCGTCCAGCTTTCACGCCGCTTTGTTTCCGTTTGGCATATCCCGGCCCTGAAGCAAGAGAGTACACGAATAGACCGGTGCTTTCCACCGCTGGTAACCGGGGAACCGCCTGTAAGAGTCAGCGGCGTTAACTGACTGACCCACTCCCGCAGTGCCTCCACTCTAACACACACTCTCTCTAACACGCACACACACGTTCACGGAAGAAGGGAGGGAGGGAGGCGATGAGCAAGGGAGGGAGGCATGGCTAGAAAGGCAACACCCAGAATTCCTCCTCCTCCTCCGGCCCCCGTTTCGCTGATCGCGACCAGCTGTGCCTTTCCGAAAAGCGAGACTTTAACGCGCATCCAGCCGCAGGATAAAAAAAAAAACGCAGTCATCATTCTCTAAAAAAAGGCCACAGCTCAAAGACATTTTCACACTCTTGAATCTCCAATCAACACACGAGACAGCCTACTGACAGCACTCACTCAACCCTCTGATACCAAGTCAACGCTGGCTTTCATTCATTCATTTTCATTTTGTTTTACATTATGCAACAGTGGTAGAAGAAGTGATTGGATCATTTTGTTAACTAATAATTATGAATAGAATGAAGATGTTTCACTACAAGTAAAGCCCTCGCATTCGGAATAAATGTACCGAAGCATCAGAAGTTGATGTACTCATTAAACAGGATTGCCCAGAATGTATGATTGGATTGTTATCACTGATGCACTAGTGTATAATATGGTACCACTTTTCAACCAGGCACAGTGTTTATAAGTGGTACCTATGGCTTTACTAATGGTTAATAATTCCTTCAGGCTTTATATCTGTAAAAAGAAAAAAGTTCAGGTTGCCAGGTTGTGAAAAATGCTTTTGGCTGAGATATATATCCTCCTTTTCCTTTTTAGCTCCTTAATCCATAACTTCTGTAAAATAGCTGCAGAGTATTATTACAAGAGACCTGATGACTTATTGTGAAATGAGTAGATCATTAGTAATGGATCTATTTAATGCTATAATGGATGTGGATCGAATTTCGACTATTTCTTATGGTTGGATACGTCAAACTGTGCCATGAAGCATTAGTATAAAGTGGCATATAATGGATATACTAGAGTGATGTACTGTAAAATCTCACTACAGTACCCAAGTAAATACAATTAATAACTTTCAACCTCTGTCATAACATTAAAAGCAAAACTTTAAATAATATGGGCTTTATTATGGGGAGACCATAACAACACATATCTCTGAAATAAAACAAACTTTGATTTACACAATACTATCTTTCAACAGTTGCCCAGTGTCCAGGAGAAATGCTGGCTAAAAGCCAATACAACGATGGTATAAATTGAACTAGTTTAGGATGTAA
>NW_022280035.1:10014471-10093591 GCF_004355925.1 Anarrhichthys ocellatus | reverse complement strand
TGTGTGTGTGTGTGTGTGTGTGTGTGTGTGTGTGTGTGTGTGTGTGTTTTTGGTGCAGTAGGCCAGTATAATTAGGTGGTGATGTAACTGTGTAATGACAGTATACAGGCAGGGTCATCCATATGACCCTGGGAACCTGTCACTCCTCTGCTGATGAAAGAGACAAGCGACCTGGGAAAGCTCATCCCCCTTATCAGACCCGGAACACACACACAGACACACAGATGCACATTCAACACTTGCTAAGCCACAAACTGTATATAAACAAACATAAAACACCCCCCCACACACATTTATCAGACTGAAATACTCCTCTTCATAATCACACAAAGAAAATCCTATCACTTCTATTACTATCAACTTAGAATTCAACTGTCATCCTCAGATGTCTTTTATTTGGCCTTATCACTCAGAAACCTTCACACTATAACACTTGCTTTCCTCACTCTCTACCTGTCCACACGCACACATGCACACACACACACACACACACACACACACACACTAACACTAAAAAGATCCGTGAACACATACATTCTTTTGTCTGATTTCCTGGCAAATAGCCAGAGCCAAATCATAGTTGGTACACCAGCCTGCATGTTCAGTCTAGTAGCTCACTAACATAACAACAGACAAAGGTTTTAGAAACCCAAATGCTGAAAACATGGCCTCACAGTCACACACTCGGGGTTGAACATCAAAGTGTGCGTCCCCCGTCTGAAAAGGTGCTCTTGTGGTTAATTTAGGGACCCTCCATGTCTGGACCACCAAAAGCATCTAATTAGGCTCTTGCTTGGAGAGAGCGCTGTTCTCAAGGTCTGCTCAGAAAACTTGACTTCAAAGATGGTTTGTCTTCCAAGAGACAGAGAGGAACAAGAGGAACAAGAACAAACCCAAAAACAGGAAAAACACCACCATACTAAACAGTTCAAATATAGGTCAACAGGTTTCTGTAACCGGTTCAGCTAAAATAATGAGGATATGTTCACTGTTGGGAGCACTGGTGCATACAGGGCAGGTTGAGATTAAGAGATGGCTTAATGAGAAGAATAGGAAGGGACAATGACGGTGGGAGGGCAGAAAGAGAAGTGTGTGACTAATGTCGAAACAACTCAAGAGAATAACACGGTGGGAGTCAATGGGAGGAAGTCAAAGTTAATTCTTATGCGGATTACAAACCCCCATCACACCCCACTGTTAACCCTCTGAAAGGTTCAGCTCTAGTGTGCACATTCTATGGAGTGTGTGTGTGTGTGTGTGTGTGTGTGTGTGTGTGTGTGTGTGTGTGTGTGTGTGCGTGTGTGTGTGTGTGTGTGCGTGCGTGCAAAGATTTGAGGCAGCTTCCATCCAAAAGCTTGTCCTTAACCATGCAGATTAATTTACCCCCTACAGAGGAACCAAGCATGTACTTTAAAGGCGGTATAGATCTAGAGGGAGGGCATGAATGAGTGAGAGCAAGGTGACGGGGAGTGTGTGTGTGTGTGGGTGTGTATGTGTGTGAGTGTGTGTGTGTGTGAGTGTGTAGTGGGGGGGGGGGTTGGGTGTCCTTTACTGTGGGAACCAATCTTCAGGAATGAACCTATTCATTTGTTAACAAAATAGTCTTAATGACAAAACATTTTTTACATAAATAGTAAAAGAGATTAAATATATTTACATTAGTATTACTATGTTTATTTAGTATTAAAAAAATGAACTAGCAACATGATCCCTTTCCAGAATCAGTGTCCCTGTTATTCTTAAAGTTATTGTCATATAGTTCATTCTTCAACTTGGAAATCCAGTAAGAAAAAAGAAAAAAAGACATGTTAAGCATGCTAACATGCTCATGTTTAGAGTATAATGCTCATCATGTTATCCATCTTTAGCATGCTAACATTTGCTATGGAGCACTTAGCACAAGGTAAGCCTAGGTAGATTGGAATTTCATTATTTTTTCAAGTATCTGGTCATAAGATGCTAGCTTAGATACAAATATGAACTCAAGGCCCACTAACTATAGTTTTATTACTTTTGATTTGCTGTGGCATCTTTCTAGGATTTGTATAAAAATGGTGAAAGTAGTAGATTGAGTGGTTTAACTGACCAGGTTTTCCTATACCCACATTCCTTGTAGTATATTCTTCATACTCCAGTAACTAATTAAATCTGAAGCCTTCCTCCAAAGTCCTAAAAGCAAAGGTTTATTGACTGAATGATGTCAGTCTATATGGTTTATATCTATGCTTGTTGTTTTAGCATCATGTTCACCATCAGTTGTTATTTTCAGGTCATTTCCTCCTTTTCATGTCTTCTACAGGTCAGGTGTGATTATATATCATAACAAAATAAAATAAAGTGAATTCAGTAAAGGTCTCCAGGAAGAGCGGGATCGGTCGCTCTCCTTAAAGGAAACATGGTGAAGTTAGTCATCAGGCAGAAGTCGTGACATTTTAACCTCTGTAAAATAAGAAGAGTCCTCTCTCACTCACACACAATGGACTCACATCCATTATTCATTCATACACACACACACACACACACACACACACACACACACACACATACATACACAATATTTCCTTTGCACGCTCTTATTGTTGACATGGTAACACTTCCCTCTAAATTACGTGGGGGTCCTTCACATGCACACACACACCATAGCCACCATAACCCCCCCTACCTATGCCTCCTTGTCCTTGCAGAGTGCTGACCAAGTCCCTGAGTTCTCTTATTCTTTTCCAAACCTGCCATAAGAGGAAGCCAGGGATTAGTGGGGATTATGCCGTAGCCTCTCCATCGAGATTTACCAGGCCTCAGGGGGTCCGTCTATAGGCGACAGTAGCTGTGGCAATGGTTTTGTCATTTGATTAGGTTAAATTGAATGAAATGGCCTTCAACTTAGAGAGAGTATAGTCCTATTGGAAATATTAGATATGTGCTGTAGAAGTCCAAGGAAAAGACAGCAAGGAAGCCGAGAAAAGATTCATTTCTTTGACTTCCTCAAACTTTTCTTTCGTTCCAAGGCAGAATGTGGCAAAACCGGTCCGAGGGATGTACTGTCAGTGTAGTTCCCAAGCTCCGATCCAGCACATGTGTTTGTTGCTCAACACCAGTATGTTTCACAATACTGAAATGGCCCGTAGTCAAACTAAACATATCCATGCAGAGTGACAGGAGGCATTCCTATATCTGTGTGGACAGACAGAGGAGACATGCACAGAAAAAGAGACTGAATAAAAAGAAGTACTGTAAATATTTTCTTTAGCAACAGTGAAAGTGTCCCAGGGTGAACCGACAATTATGAGAAGGTCTCATTCACCTTTTTTGGGCCCCGTTTGTTGGACTAAAAGTAAAGTATGTAATGTAACAATAGTGAATTAAGACGGTTAATAATGAAACCGTGCGGCTCAAACAGCCCCAGCAAACACAAGAGAATAAAAAAGGTACATAAGGATTTTGTTCTCGCTGAAATAGGAGGTTGTCAGGGGCTTTCTAGCACTGCAAATCCCCCCACAGCCCCATATGTTACTCAGTATTAAATCTTTTAATGTGTGCAGATTAATGTCATAATTGTTTGTGAGCAGTGTCCTGCTGTTCCAGCTGAAGCCGATTATATATTCCCTGAGAAAAATAGCCAAGCACATGAATAATATATTAAAATACAAACTCAGCTACGAGATACAAACTAAGTTTCCTATAGTGTCAGTATGGCTTTTATGCTTTGTTAACTCAAAATGAAACTCATAAGCCACCCAAACTGCATGCAGACTACAATACAAAATACAATACAATACAAAATAACCTCCATATGCTCATGTGATCATGGTGAATGGCTCTTATTTTAAGAAATGCTGTGTGTGTGTTTGTGTGTGTGTGTTCGCCCTTAGTGCTTTGCTCACACGTGCTGGAACAAAGAGAGAGCGCACTCCTCCTCTCAGTCAACTTCCCTCCATAATGACAGGAAAAATAATCGATTACACGCGGCAGTGAGCAGAGAGAGACACAGGAGCATCCCACAGAGGCCCAGAGGCCCAGAGAGGAGCAGGTAGTGGATGACAAGTACAACACACGGCCCATCACCCTCCTGAACGCCCCCCCCAATCTGCCTCTCACCACCGCCTCTGACACCCAATGTCATACAGACAGACAGACATGGTGAGACAGGGGGCAGTCTTGACGCAGACATTTTAATCTTTTGTGAAAATATTGGATTAGCACATTTGTCTTAAAGGACCGCACCAGTGTTGTACACACACACATACACATCATGCTGTTGTTAATAACACTGCTGACCATTTCCAACACATGCTGTGGAATTTACGTTTTTTTATTATGTTTTTTTATTTTTCGGGGTACTATTATTTTCTGCATGGAATAAAAATCAAGACGCCGACTCTTGAAACTTGCTTAGAGTTGTAAAATCCTCCACAGCAATTATTAAGCCCTCATTAATATGCTGTTCATTCACTATTGTTACAAAGTAATACAGTCACAGTCCAGATTAATTTGAAAAGTCTGCATGATTACCTCACCACAATAACATTGACAAAAAGGAATGCAGACTTGGCATTTATTGTGATGCATTATGCAGCTTTCAAATATATGCCAACTGATTTTCATGAAATATGGAAATGGTAGGAAACCAATGACTGCTTGGAAAAAAGTTTTCAACATTTAAACGCTCCAGCACAACTTGCTGAATCGCTTGCAGTAAATGGGCTTAACATGCAAAATCACTGGTACAGTCTTTTAATGGCAAAGGCAATAGCTCCTAAGAATATAATGAGATGGACCTACTTCAGAGTTCAACATCAAGTAAAAGTGACTTCTAGAGATACTAACAGCCACACATAGGCAATCAAAGTATCCAATTGCGATGAGATATTTAGACCAGATATCATATTTTGAGCCTATAAGTCAGTCTTAAAAGTCATTCCAGAGTCATCTTCAGCTTTAACCTTTTTAACACATTAGGTGCTTTCATGGCACACAGTACAAAAAATGCACACAAGAATTTATTCTCCCGTGCACCAGATATTTTATACAAGCCCATTCTGATGTCAGCCCATGTTGTGACTGCGTCGAGGTAGGGGGAGAGAGCTGTGCTGTTTTTGGGAGGGGGTCTGTAACTGGTCCACCGAATGAGTCACAGTGTAAAGATCTGGTTCTTAGCAGGAGGGAAGCCCTGGGTGTGTCTACTGAGGATCACATCAGGATGTGTGTGTGTGTGTGTGTGTGTGTGTGAGGGAGAGGGATAGAGAAAGTGAGAGTGAGTGAGTGAGTATAAGTAAGTGAGAGAGAGAGCGGATCCATCACCTGTAACATAAATCCGATCCAGATGTGGGAAAAGGGATTCATTAATCAGATGTGTCAGGCTGCATTATGTTCTGTGTGTGCGTGTGTGTGTGTGTGTGTGTGAAGTTCTAGTTTTTGGCCTGTAGGTGGGGTCAAAGTACAGCTGGATTGAGCTTGTCCTGAGAGAAATAGCACTCCTATCTACATCCACACACACACACGCACACGCACACACGCACACACGCACACTGTCGGTAGCTGCCCTGTCCCACTGGAAATAAGGTTTACAGGTAATGACAAGGTCCAGCAGTTACACCTTATTAGAAGTGTTTAACCGTCGATACGGTCAGATAGCCATCAGTTAAGGGGGGATAATGACCTCCAGTCTTTTAAATAGCACAAAACATTTAGTGGCAGGCATGAGGCTAAAGTTCCACTCATGCCATCAAAGCTTATTCGAGGCATCTTGTGTGTTCAAAACAGATGACTTCTCTATTAAAAGTTCCTCTTTCTGTTTCAGTTCCCTGTACTGTTTTGGATTGACACGGAGAGCAACCAGCTCACTTCTGCTTTTCTAGAAAGCAGACAGCACTAAACCAAAACACTTAAACCAGCAGACTGAAAAGCTTAAGGGAGCTCAGGGTGTATGTGTGTCTGCGTGTGCGTGTCCTGCTCCAAACAAATGTTTTCATAATTCAGACGCTTAGTGCAGTGAACCAGCTTGTCTCGCAGTGTAACCATGGAGACTACGCGTTTACTGATGGGAGGTGGCCGAGGATGGGAGCGTTTCCATCCCAAAACAAAAGCGTCTGCGCCCAGCTGGGCAAAAACGACAAGACACACGCTCATCCAATCGTCTGCACATTCGCGTGTGCATGTTGAGCCCATTATCAGCACTCCAATGACAACAATGGCAATCAATACCAACTATCAAGCACGCTATGTACACACATATAGAGCCATTATTCTTGTATTCTGAGCAAAGTATTTTTGGCCATGAGTATTTCAAAATGCTCCCAGGTTACTCCCCCATGCCACTTTCACAGACTCACCAGCGCTACAAAGACTAACTTTTGATCTCAAGAGAATGTTACACAGACGAGGTGATACAGTTGCAATTCAGGCTGGTTATTAATATAGATTACAATGGCTGTGAACGAAGCACTACATTCGTGAAACCAACGTGAAAACAATTTGTACTTGTCAAAGTAAATGGAGAGAACAATGATAAGTTGGATAATGGAACTTAAGTGCCTTAAGGAATAATTTATTTTCTTTCGTGGCAATGCTTTCCTGAAATGTTCCCCAAAACTCTGAAAGAAAAAAATAGGGAACATTTCTCAACAGGATGCTGGATTAACAAATCAGCTTGTACAGATCCACACCACAGGCAAATACAGCAGAAGTGAGATTCCAGCTTTTCACATCTAGCACCTGAGGCCACATAATCATCCCACTGGAGTCCAACGTGTCTGGCCTAGTTTGTCTGTTTGTTTTACACCAACTCCTGAGAAAAACATCTGGGTCTTTAGCTTGCTAGATGTTTAGTTTTCTTCCCCTGCTTCAGTCAGTTGGTGCTGGACAGGGAGCGTTATCAGAGCTTGTTTGCCTGTTGCTGCTGGAATCAGGGGAGAGGAAAGACTGAGCTAACATCATAGCCCATAAATAGTGCATTTTAGTCTCACCATAAGTGTTGGTTTATTACTTCCAGCAACGTCTTTGACATTAAACATCACTGTCAATTAATGCTAAATAAAATGTAATTTAAAAAATGAACCAGATTAAGTGTAAAACTTGAACCTACACCGGACCACACCTCATCTCTGTTTACACGCTAAGGGGAATGACCTGCTCATCGTCCCCCTTCTCTCTGTTTCCCGGTGAGAATGACGTGTGTGAGTGAGAGTGTAGCGGGATACTGGGAGGGGTCTGGTTCCAGATGTAAGTGGTACGCGTCAGACAACAAGAGGCCCATGCTAGAAAAGCACAGGAAACGGATAACTGACTTAAGGGGTCCTGACTCAGTGTGTGTGTGTGAGAGTATAGGGTCTGTGTGTCAGCCAGGTCACGGTACAGTCACGGTAAACTTATACCTTTGCATGGGATTGTGAGTCATGCCTATACAGTGAGTCACAGTGAGACCCATGATGAGTCAAGTCCCGCTCACCCATATGCATTTATGGCCTCTTGTATTTTAAGACACTGTTTCCTCACAGTTTCACAGAACAAAGAGATGACTACTACACAACCCAAACAAAGAACATGTGTGTTTGTGATACATTATTTATGTGGGGAAATCCTATGTATTATATATGCTGGGATATGGTAATGTAGTGTGACCCCTGTATGAGAGGGGAAGTGCCTCTATGTATAATGGATGAGTATGTGTCATAAATTATGAGATAAGGGGGAGTAATCCAGCATGGTGCCACTTCAATTTGACTGGGTGGAGAACAGCATGGAGGGAGGGAACAGCGGCACAAGCCTGCCCTCTAGTGTAAAGACCTACTAGTTTGAAGCCGCAGCAGGTACCGGACTACAGCCTGCAGACTCAAAATGATCATATAAATTATTCAATAAAGGGCAACATGAAAAGTTGATTATGATATTAGTTGATCTCCTCGAAATTAATTTTGATAAAAGATGATATGTGTCACACTGATATGCCAAACATTCCCTGGTTAACAAATGGCAGTATTTGCTGCTCTTGTGTTTTCTAGTGAATTGAATATTTTGGGGCGTTGTTGGATACAAAGATGTCACTTGTGGGAATTTGTGAGGGGTGTTCAGGAGATTTTAGTTGCAGCCATAAAATAAATATCTACCAGATACAACCTTAACAAAAGTTGAACAGTACAATTTCTACAAGTCAAGGATTCATTAAAGGGCTGTTGTTTTGGGTTACTTTAGATTGTACAGATTATTCCACCCATTGCCTAAAGGCTCACTAAATGGATCTTTTAAAATTATATAGACATTGTGATCTTACATTTATCTTAACTAATTCACAATTTTAACGTAAAGGTTCTCTCTACAATATTAAGAATATTAATATAGCGGTAAACAACTATTTGCAATGTAAAGATATAGAGGAGTAATGTCTGTCTGAGCAGAGAATGAAGTCACTCTCCCTCTGTGTGTGTTGTTATCCCGGCTTCTCTGTGCTTTGTCTACATAGTCTTCACCATATTAAGAGCTGTGTGGAGGCACTAGATATGCCCTGAATTTTCCAGTTTAAGCATAATTTGATTTAAAAAGAAAACCAGCATTTTCTATTGTTTGCAGATTTTGTCTTTCTGCAAGTTCGTGAGTCTCTTTCTCAATCTTTTTCCTTTGGCCTTTTGTTTTGCATCCTCCCACAAAGCACAATATAAACATGTATACCCCCACTAATTGGAGGCCCTGACCAGATACACAATAACACTACAGGGACCTGAACTGTGTTGCAATTGATTTCCTGGTGACTGGGGGTGCATTTTTGTGGTTACCATAGAGATGTCAAGCGGTGGCCAGCAGAGGAGTTTCTTTAGTTTGGTTGGACGAGTTCTGCAGCGTTACACCGACATACTGCCAGAATCCTAGTTTGCAATGAGATAATGTGTTTTTCTTCTCTGTGTTGAGAGAGTCGGTCAGTGAAACATGATGCTGTGTGTGCAACTGAGTTGAAATTGTTGCGTCATACCTCCTCATGCAAGTTCTCCAGAACTAACAAAGAATTCCAGGGGAACACAACTTAGGTCATTCTGCAATAAACCGTCTAAACTTAATTTCCTAGATTTGTGGATTGACGTGGAACTTAATCAATTAACATAATTCTTCTTGATTGGTCGTCAAGTCACAAGGTTTAACATGTTGTCATACTGAGACAGACTGACGGAGACTCAGTGAGCTAAGTAACAATTTATACAAGAACAGCAGCTATCAGCATGCTCTCTCTTAGAATCCGTCACTCATTCAGTTGGCAAAGAAAAACAATCTTCACAAAGACACAACACACATTTCTATCTATCTATCAGACAGACACACAAACACATTTCTCTCCAGTTCATTTTAGAGCAGATAACAAATTAAGGTAAGAGACCCTTTTCCTGTAAACTGCTCAGCTGTGCTGGCCAGACGGGTGTGTATGTGTGATGAGTGTGACTTTTCATAGATATCACCTAACAACTACTCAAACAACACAGCAAACATGCCGAGGAACATTTCTCATAAACTAAGCTGAAATAGTTCACGTTGTTTGTCGATGTGAGCTCAACTTTAAATCCTTTGATTCAAGGGATCCATGGCTAGTTTTAAACAAAACTCCTTCTGACCCCGACAGGTCTGACTGATCCAACATTGGTCAGGCAGAAAGAGTTACCAGTTTTCCAAAGACACCTGCATTCTAGCTCTGCCAGGGGGCTCTAGAGAGCCAACGCTGTGAGGGGTCCTCCACATCGAAGCCTGCCGGCAAAGCCAGCTCGCAGCTGAATTTGACAGCAGCGAGGGGGCTCGATGATTGTGACATCATTGTTGAACTGTGCCAGAGGGCTGCTTTCTGACTAGGGCAGAGCCAGCTGCCAGTGTCAAGGCAGACACTATGAGCGGGGCTTGTAATGGGGCTGATCAAGGCTTTGTTGTGCTAGTAAACCACTAACTACAGGCCGGTCTGCAGCTGTGGGGTTGTAACAGTTGGCAGGTGTCAGGATTCCCCTCACAAGCAATGCTATTATAATTAATGAGACACATGTATCCTCATTGCAGCCGGCTGCAGCGTCATGAGGTCATAAAATATTCTTAATGCTCCTCAGACTAATGAAGCAGAAGTAAAAACACATAATTTTCAAATGAAAAAGAACAAAACTTACCCATTCCCTAGATCATCAATATCGTCATCATCTTCATCATCATCATCATCCTCGACGTTTGGGCTCTTACTGCCGAGGTTGCTGTTGCAGAGGTAATCTCCCTTCAGAAGGGACGGATCCGAGTCGTCCAGCGCTTCGATTAGTTGGATACGAGCAGTGTGGCTGATACGGAGGGGAACGTCCAACTGGCTGTTACCCGTGGACGGAGCTTCCCCGGCCTGTAGTCGAGGACTGGCTTGACCCTGGCGCCATGACAGCGGAGAGGAGCGATTTGATAGACTGGAAATTGAGAACGCAGCAGCTTCATCGCTGTCGTAGCACACGGTCCCCTCCACACAGCTGTGGAATGAAAAAGAGGGTATGCTTTAGGGATTGCTGGGAAATATTCACAGCACTGTGCTCCCCTAAAGGGATGAAAAGGTCAAGCTCATTTTTAACAGACAGGTAGTGAATCCAATCATCTTTCCTTTTTACCCCACCCTGCATCCTCTTCTCTCAGAGGGATTTTACACAGGCTTAGGGAATAGGTTTTCAGGTGTCCGTGTATACATATTAGTAATGTGCATTGATGTTATATCCATGTCAGCAAACATGCCTTTATGTTCCTCTGTGCCCTGCAGAGCACTGTCATTTGTGTGAGTCAACAAATACCAGCATCCCTAACATCACAATATCATGCATTCCCTGTGTTAAAGCAGCAGAGCTCATCACTGCTTTGTGCTTAGGTTGAGCATTTGCATATTAAAGGTTACTGGCTCTTAAACTGTGTGACAGTACATGCATTTGCATGCTTCATTCAAATGAACCTTGTCTGCAGGATATAGAATCATCTCCACAGAAACCATCAATGAAAACGTTTTCAAATGAAGCATAAAACAGGCAGGAAAGACGTGGAGAAAGGATGAGAGAGAGGATGCTACTTGTCTTGTTCGAATGGATTTTCAGAGGCTTTTTTCTTGTTATGCATTCGGCATATATCAGGGAAAGTATGTGTAGACAAAACAATTCGCTTGCTCACCAATCCATTTGTTCAATTCATGCAAATCTCTCACTCTAAACACTAGTTTTTCACAGGAAATATGACATTTTGTTTGCACAGGAAACTTCCACCGACAGGCTTTAGGCCTCAAAGCAGAATATGTCTTCAGGGACAGCGCGAAGTGATTCAAGGTTATTACACTACGATAAAAGTATGAATGGCAAAGGAAATGTATTCCAGCAGGGAACCATCTGCTGATTTGCTCTTCACGTATACGAGCTCCCACCGAGGGACAGAGAGAGGATACACGGCAGGAGATGCACGGACAGGCAGACAGAGGGGAAGCTCTCAAGGACAAAACGTGAAGACATGCTGAACGCAATCAGAATCAGTCAATGATAGGAAGCAGAGGGAGGGAGAGGACACACCAAAGCTCACGTACACTTAATCGCAGCATTATTGGATGTATTGTTGTGTGTCTGAATATGAGTCGTGACTGTGCATTGGCAGGGTCGGCTTTGAAGTCAGCTTTGAGCTAATCCTGCTTCAGTTCCGTATTAACCAACGCAAAGAGAAAGCAGAGGAGGTAGAAAAGGACAGACTAATGGATACTGGTCGATCAGGAATACTGATATTGTTCTTAAAGCCCACCGGCAGTTAACCACCACACCCCAACACACTGTTAGCAATGTCAATAAGAATGCCCATCTCAACTGCTCTTCTCTTTCACTTGTTTGTCTTTTCTTTTTGTTTCTGTTGTACAATATCATGCAGTCCTGTTTGTGTTTGTATGTGTGTGTGTGTGTGTGTGTGTGTGTGTGCGTGTGTGTGTGTGTGTGGCTGACCTGTGGCTGAGCTGCACACCTCTCAGGCTGGTCATGGTTTCCTCCAGGTTCTGTCGAAGGTCCAGAACATTTTGCACGGTCCTCTTCCTCTGGGATTCTGGGTCTGCAGGGGCGCATATACACATGTTACATCATTAGTGGATGACAAGAACACTGTCTACCTGTTCAAACATTTATATTATATACAGTATGTACAAATGCACATAAATACACTATGAAATATGACCATATATGAGTTGATAATGATGATCATGGATGTTTTATTTATTGACTTTGTTCAAAAATAACCATGCAGACTGATCATTAGTCAGAGTAGTTCCCATCAGTGACCAAACTCTAGGATTACACCAAATCATCTAAATAAAACAAATAAATAAATAAATATACAACTGTCAAAAATAATAAAAATAGAGAACTACAAAAGGAAAGGACAAAACAGAGTCAACAGTGGCAGGGTACGCGCAGTTGTTTTTCCAGATGGCAGTGGAGCAAACAAAATCAAATATGATGGCAGTCAGACAGACAAAACAACATAGAAGACCTTTAAGACCAGACAGGACTCACACTCCAGTCTATCCAGCCAATGCACAGTCACATCTGTCTGGATCCATCTTTCACTCCTCTCCAAGCACCCTCTGTCACAATGCCCTGGTGCCCGTTCATTGCACTGTGCCCCTTTGCCCCTTGCTATCAGAATAAACCAAAAGCCTTTCTCACTTAAACCCACCAGGGAACATATTGGCATTTGTCTCACCCCCTGCTGTTGTAATCTGCTCAGATTGGGCTATATAGATTCATGTTGGGCTATCCTGCCAGACTGCTGCTTCATACGTGTGTGTGTGTGTGTGTGTGTGTGTGTGTCTGAGTGTCTAGATAATTCCCCCTGTGGGTTGGAAGATTGGAAGCAATATAAGAACCAAAGTGGTTCAACCACTTAGTGATACAGGCACCATTTATTCATGCTCAGAAAACAAAACATGTTTCACTTTCACTTTTTACTCCAAAACATGTCAATATGAGAGCTTGATAAGGGGCCCTGCTCACACTTTTGTTGCTACTATCATAGGATTTTCATATCCATGCAATGGTCAGACAGACATAAGACTGAGAACCAGGAAGAAACTACATGTACTCTATCACACATATTCTCACATAGACTGCAATCAGGACACCTACGCTGCATCACGTGACCTTGACCCTTGCTCTCTCTCTCTCCGGCTCAGTGTATTTATGTGTGATGGGGGGGGGGATGGTGATAAAAGAGTTATAGTGTTAAGATATGGGACAGCCTGTTTACCCCTGGGGTTCAGGTCAATAGACCATTATAACTGGCCAGCTGACTCCCAAATGAGCACAGCAAGATTATTTACTAGAACTGAACGACAGTGTAAGAAGAAAATATAAATTAAAAAAACAAAAGTGTACTCGTACTTACTATCACCACTGTGTTACAAAGTCGTTCTTGTCAAACATATACATCTATACATCTATACATCTATCTACAGTTAAACATTTTCAAGTTTCTCAACTGATTTTTAAAAAAGCCATCGCTCAGTTCTCATGTGAAAATCTTTGCTTTAAAGAAATTGCTAGATGGACAAAAAACTGATAGTTAACAGGGTATGGCTGTCGTTGTCCACCACTTTGGTCAAAACTGAATATATATCTCAACAACTATTAGATGGATTGTCGTAGAATTTTGTACAGGCATTCGTGGTCCAATGACTTTGTTGATCCCGTGCCATTTCCTCCAAAAGATTGGCATTTTAGATTAAAGTGGAATATCTATTAAAAACATCACCGTGAAAGTTTGCACAGACATTCATGGAGTCCAGAAGATGAATCCTACTGACTTTGGAGAGCCGATGAGGAAAAACATTGTCCATCAACTTTGACTATATTCGAGCACCAACCATGACGTGAACACAGAGTCCACCTCCTCTCGCCCCACTAGAGTCCTGCACTCTGTCCTGCGGTCCGCCCATCAGATATTCTGTCATATGCCATTAGTGATAAACACGAAAACAACAAACAAATAAAGACAACAATGGGACATCCAAATACCTGCAAAGCTAATGACATTCACATCAGCCTCAGCCTTTGTGTTTATTGCTCATTAGCAAATTATAGCACACTGACCTAAGAGGGTGAACATGGTAAGCATTATACCTGGAGAGCAACGGCATGTTTGCATTGTCTTTGTGAGTATGTTATCATGCTGGCATTAGCATTTAGCTCAATGCCCAGCTGTGCCTAAATACTACCATGGCTGTAACCTTTTTGTCTTGTTAAATATTTAAATAAATTCCCCTTTTATACAATGAGCCCACGGAACAACATATTCTATATACTGAAGCAATCTACTAACACATAACCCTGAAAAGACTCAACCCCCTCCCTCCCTCACACACTCCATTCACAACCACCCCTCCTAGAAACAGTCCAGCTGGCTAGAGAGGAGGTAAAGGGGGGAAGACCATTCTAATGAGTGAGGAGGGCAAATTTTGAGCTGCCAGAGGTGTCAATCTCAACAACAGCTGCAGACTAAACACTGTTCTCACACACACACATATGCACGGTGGGGCTACTCACATACACACACACTTGCACTAGACCCGATTTACAAAGCTAGATTGATTTCTCCTCAAGAGAATGGCCACATAGACAATTGATTAGGCATCCCTGGGGACAGGCAGCTCAGCGGAGAGGGATGATGAAGCCATTGTGATCCAACCTTCTGCTGCTCACATACACTAGACACACACACACACACATTCACACACAGTGCAAATGCTGCTTAACAAAATAAATACGCAAAAATAGAACTACTTTGTTCTGCTGGCGCTGCTCATATTAAAAGGCAGTCGAGCACAGTATGGGAATTCAAGATATAAAGAGCCAGATATCAGCTTTAAAATGTTCCATTTTTGTTATTTGTTAATACAAAGGTTTAATGGGAACAAAGAACCCCTTGAACATGCAAACACAGACAAAAGTCTGACACATTCAGCCACACGCACACACATGCAGGCTTTAATTGGGCAATTTTAATTACCCTTAAACGCGAGCTTTGTTTAACATCGGCGTCAAATTGATTAGATACGGTCTGCATGATTACGCATGTGCCTGTGTGGATGTGTGTGCGTGTCTGTAAAAGACTTCCTGCCCTGTGCCTCTGCCCTGGCGGTCCCAGCTGGCATGTGGGGGGGGGGAAGTGCGGTGGTGGTGGGGGAATTAGGGATGCAAATATCCCTGTCAGCTCCCCAGGGGAGTAGATGAATTACACTGATCTGTTTTAAACTGAGTGTGTGTGTGTGTGTGTGTGTGTGTGTGTGTGTGTGTGTGTGTGTGTGTGTGTTTGTGTGTGTGTGCGTGTAGAAGTGCCTGTGTGCATGTCCACATAGGTGCTGGGACCGGGGCGCTACACCTTCTCAACTTGATACACTTGTGAACACACACTATAAAACTAGCTGAGGAGCATAATGGCCGACTCAGACTCTTAAAATGAGTCAGCAGGTTAGAGTGAGAGTGTTGTTGTAATTGCATGCATGTAGTGCATGAGTGGGACAACTTCTGCATCCTAATGAAAGTCTGCTCTCAGACAAAACAAAGAAAGAAAAACCGAAAAGAAGCAAAAGAAATATGAAGTCAGAGGTGTAAAGGACGGAAAAGTTCTCGACTACCAATGCAGTATTCTAGCTCTTCCTGCAATGTCAGGCTCTCAGCGCCAAGCTTATTTGTTCATGATGAAGATGTGAATCTTTAAAAATGCATCAAAATATATTCTTTTTTTTAAATGTAAAATAATCTCCGAAAATATTTGGGCACTATAGTTTTAGCAAAAAAGACTCCAACAGGATTAAATGGGTTTGTTGTGGACTATTTGCAGCTGAAGATTAATAAAAATGCAGTGCAAGTGTTCATCAATAATGTAGGAACATGTCATCCAGTGCAACAGTGTGTCATCTATGTGTTTTAATAGTCTTTGGACAATAATGGACATCTGTGGCACAGTGAAATAAACTATATCATGGCGAATACCTGATATGAAAAATATAAATGGAAGTCTTATCCCTTAAAAGTAGAGGAAGTTGAAAACGTATGTTTCATGATGGGGATGCCTGATGGTTACTTGGCTAGCAGACAGAGTAAAAAAAATAAAAATAAATAAATGGTTTCCTCTCTTGGGTCACTTGACTCTCCTCTCTATTAGAAAGAGAACAAAAACCTCCCCAAAGACACACTAATGGCTCTGTCCTTGCAGGACTGGTCTGCCATTATGTGTTTGTGCAGCCACATGGCATCCCTCTTTGACAGTGTGTGCCTTTACCAGCGAGAAGTGCAGTTTTGCAGAATATCTATGAATATAGGTTTGAGTAATGGCTCCTGATTCTATTCTTTCCTTCCTTCCCTCCAGAGTTCATTTGTCCCTGTCCCGTCCACGTGCCTGCACATATGTTAGTGTCACCGTAACACTCCTCGGGCCACAGTGCCCTCATCACGTGATAGATGTGTGTGTGATTGAGCCTCGCTGCTACTGCATCACCAAAGGTCTGCACGTTCAGCGATATGTGCAAGTCTTTAAAATAGTAATAGGTTTCCGAAGTGTTTTTACAGCATTCCTGACAAGTGACATACAAGAATCAAAGAAACAGGATGCAAGTAAAACGTTTTTGTTATTGTTCAAGTTTTTACGTCTTGCTCTTTTTGATAATATTTATTTTGGGCATGGTTTGCAAAAAATGAAAAGGTGAAACAAAGGTAGCGCATGTGATAACCCAGATATACACCTGTCACAATGTGAATATGAACCTGCCAAGCTACTAAAATGGTTCATTATTTTATATTTTGTTTGACATTTAGTATAGCGTTCCCTGTATTTTCTCTTTCTGTCCTCTGTCTCCACTCAGATCAGCATCACAGCCATCTGCTGACCTAAGACAGTGAGCAAAACAGGAAGCATTACAACATACAGCCATTCCTGCACATCTGGACAGGGCGGACAAACACGCCAATGCACCCAAATGTGCATCCACACACAAACACACATGCACTAAAGTTCATCCGCTTCACCAGGATGTCGCAACAGGATATTAGACCCTTGAAGATCATATCTGATATGTGGCATGAATGGCTAATGAGCATATTGGAGCACAATACTGCATCTGTGTACACTGAATCTGAACAGTTGTTGGTTCGATTGCAAAGATTGAACACATGATGAGCTTGTCAATGCACAAGTGTGAGAAAGAGAAGAAATTGAAAGATAGTCAGCAGTGGTTTGGGGCAGCTAACCGTGTTAAAATCTATTTAAAAATTGGAAACGCTTATGCAGGAGTGATACCTTTACAGACAACAGAGAGGATGAGCAACACATCGACTGCCTGAGAAACACAGACATGTGAATAGACAGATGAAAGTATTACTGATAGACCCAGAATCCTTTGTGCAGCAATCTTCTCTCTTATCCTCTCAGTCCAGATGTCCACACCGACAAAACCTGGCTCTGAACACTGACCCATACACAAACACACGTAAACACACTCTCCATATCTCTTTAACCACAGCCCTATCTGCTTAGAAGGCAGAGTGCTATGCGCTTAGAGGGTAAATGAGGAGGCTTTGAGTGACGATCTAAAACTCACACAGCACACATAAACACATGTGGTATGCAGATGTGACTGTCAAAAAGAATATTACCTGGAGGAAAAAAAAAAAACATGATGGATGTGCGTGTGTTGTGTGTTTGAGATGCATCATGAAAGTTAAACATCTAGAGATTTCAGCAGTATCTCTTTTGCTTCCTGTGTATGCCGGAAAACTCTAAATACAGACTGAGCTGCACACACACTCATACCGACACACAGACACACGCTGACTACATAGCGGCAACGAGCCAAGGCAGACCATAATGTGTGGCAATGTTTGGGGTGTATTTTTGTTCAAGAGGGTTGTTTCCTGTGAAACAGTATTTTACGATGTGTTTAAACCCAGCTGCAGCTCCGCTCTTACATGTCAGGCGGACAGTCTGCACTCTGTGTGCAGTGCCTGCACTGTTAATAAGGTGATGGGTAAGACGGTAGAACTGGTGACAGCAAGTTAGCAAGTAATTCCACTGATATTTTACAAAATAATGTATTTTAATTTGTTAATCAATTAGTCTTTTGGTTTAAAATGTCAGAAAATAGGGAAAAAGCTGAGGGTTATCTGGTAAATCAAATACCTGATTTCAAAGTACTTGATCACATAGAAACATCTTGTGTATCTAATATTTTCATATTGTCATGAAGCAAAGGTGGTCCAATAAAAACATAGATATTGAAAGGATATCTGACTCGGTTTGCATGTTATGGCAAAATCTCCACTCGAAATGTATGTCTGCATTTTGGCCTTAAATGGCTGTTATGTGTATGCTACTGTGTTTGTTTACAGATGACCTCCAACTCAATTTTGTAGCTGCAACATTGCAGCTAGATTGTGCACAGATGGTGCAAACTTCCAATTCAAGTCGAAAAAAAAAATTTACGTAACTTAATAAGACTTGAATTGCGCGACAAAATCACATAAAACATAAAAAATTATTTGTACTCGTGGATTTTGACACTGATTTGCCGTCATAATGTTCCCAGGTAACGTTTCTGTTTATTTCTTGTTGTTGGTTGAGCTTTGACCCACACCACTGATACTGCATTAGCATTGTCACTGATGTAAGCTAACCACAATACTGTCATCAGATGCATGTGTACGTGACTAATACTGTTTCCTTACAGCAGCTACAACATGCACACATACACCTCAGTAACAAAACGCACTTTTATCGGAGACCTTTCATACGAGGAAAACACAAATAGTACAGCATTCGTCATCACAAAACGGCCTAGATAACTTGATTTTGCTGTCCTAGCACGCATACTTTGAAACAAAATCTCCCCCCTCACGTTAGATCTGCCGTAAGTTCAAGGGTTGATCGGCATGGTAACCGTGTGTGTTCCGAAGTGTGTTGTGTTTGTAGGTGTTTTTGATTGTTGTTTTGTCTTGTTTGTGCTTTGCACTTGGAATTTGTGTTTTCTGTACTGACACTACTGTAAAAAAAATTTTGTATCCCGTGTTAAAAAAAAGGTGCTTTATAAATAAAGTTTTACTTACACACACACACACACATTTACATTTTGTTTTATGAGTAAACTGTGCATAATATACCAGGCTTCTGTTATTGCCTGGAAAGATTAGTTAACCACAAATATATATATACTGTATATATATATGCCTGTTTTGTTTTAGTGATAATCAGCATGTGAGTATCTGCATGTGTGTTATGTAAGAGCTGGTGAGACAAAAACACAGAGTGGACTAATATGATTTAGGAAGAGGATGTCAGGAAGCAGACAGCACTAATGCAATGGCTCCTACATTAAGTCCTTAGAGACTGACCACAATGCATTATAAACACACACACACACACACACACACACACACACACACACACACACACACACACACAAATAGAGAAAATGCACCATCATACATGCAACCATGTGCAAACCTTCCTTTCTACTCCTGGTGACAAAATCCCTCCCTCACACTAGAAAGATTGTCCTCTGTCCTCCTGAAACACTTGCCAGAAATATCCTTCTCTGCTGTCTGACTGGTGACAGAACACTGCTACCCGTCAACTCACATTCGAGTTGAAAGAGAGGAAGAGGAAGAGAGAGGAAGAAAAAAAATCGAAGCGATGCTTTATTCCTCACTTTCCTTGGCAGTTGCATTAATTTGGCTCGTCACCGCCTCCTTGATGGGAGGACGACTGCCCTGAATCCCTCAGTCAGCGAAGCCCGGGGTGGAACCAGCCGCTCAGGCCGCACCCGCATCACATTAGAGACTCAGCAGCACTGCGATCACAGTGGAGGGAATGAGGAACTAAGAGTGAAAAATACCCTGTCACTGCCAAAAAGATGAATACAGGGGAGTAGACAGGAGAGGATATCAGTGACTCATGTGTGGCACACATTGAATTTGTGTGTGTGTGAGCTTTGGACATTTAAAGCTGCAGCTGCTTTGCTATTTCCTGCAGCGCTGTTAAGTTCTCTTGAACAGGATTATGTGTGTGTGCCTGTGTTTGCCTCGGTGTGTGTCTTCTTTTTTGGGCTTTGTCGATTTCTCTGTGGGGTTTATTGTTCCGCAGACAGCTGACTAGGATGCATCGTCTCCCACGAGTAGCCATCAAGCGCACAAACGATACAACGTCACTTTGAAATAACAAGCAGGTTGGTAGTCAAGGCTTCTTTTATGAGCATTCATGTGTCACCGAGTGTTATTCACTTCTCCTCTGCTGAGCCTGTAAGTAACACAGTCTCCCAATTCCTACGATCGGCTCAGCAAACACCAAAACTACACAGCATCTCCAATCTTCTAACCTAAATCTATTTTCTCTATTTCATCCTTGATAAAGAAAAATTCCCCCCTAATACGTACCTAAATCTCCATCCAAACAGATGTCCTTTCCTTTAATCTGTAATTCATTTTAGCCTTGATAGCTGGCCTTTTCCAGGGTGATAGATGATGTGTGATTAGTGGAATGGAGGCTGAATCTTCTCATTATCTTTTTGCAAGGCCTAATCCGGAGGCTTGTTGGTGTCTTTAGACAGCACCTCTCTAAACCGAGCCCGCCCCATGCTGGGAAAGGCCACTGCTTTAGGGAGCTTACCCTCTTGCATACACTTCTTTATGGGTGCTGATGGGACTGGAAGGTGTCATTAGTGGCACACATCTGAGGTTCAGTGTTTTAGATTACCCTGGCAATATATGCTTTACATGGTGTCATTCAGGTCGGTGCATTTTATTGGCAGAATTTACAGAGTTCATCATCCCCTGCATCTATGTCCAAGCTTAATGCTAACGCCGTTAACAAGACATCTTATAAAACATGCTGCATTTGGGAGAATTATCTCTGCAAGTCCAGAGCTGCTGTCCGTGGACACACAAGTCAAGTAATTCTCTAAATCCAATTAATGAAAAAGCTCTTCATCTCTCAGTGGTAAAACATGTATGTCCGATTAAAGAAAAACAGATTATACTGAAACTAATCCTAAATCACCCTGCAAGATAAACATATAGGCCTAACCTTGACATATCCTGGAGTCTTTTCTTTTCTCCATTGTGTGTGTGTGTGTGTGTGGGAGGTCGGTTATCCCTTAAGTGCATAGCTGATGGTCTTCGGTTATACAGTACATCCCAATGATTAGACCTCAGTGGCATTCCATTATCTTTGCCTACAACTGGAGGCTAATATCAAAAGGACAGTACCACAGTGCATGCTGGTAGCTGTCACACAACATAACATGTTCAAGAGACAAGAGGCCCATATTTTACTCCCTGTCGCTAACAGCTGACATGTAGTTTCCATAACAACGTGGTATGACCGAGTTAAGGTCAAGTTTTCATGATATAATACGATACAAAGACACGTCACTTTCCTGTATGTAGGAAGCAGATGGGAAGACGGTGGGAATGTATATAGGAAGGGGAGGAGGGGGTCACAGGGAATGATCCATTGAACATCTATAATCTATCTTCCTATGACAGAACACACAGAGCAGAAACCAATTAGCAGAGCGTCCCATCGGAAATGGAGAAGCAGATACTATAAAAGATGAGCCCACAGCCGCAAGCTACAGGGCAAGTTACAATTAACCTCCTCCTAACACAGACACACACACACACACACACACACACACACACACACACACAAACGTGTGCGTACTCCCACAACTATATACACACCAAATGTGGTTTTGATGATAAAACTCTGGCAGGTTGTGGTAGGCTGAAAAGACCCAAAGCAACACTCGGCCACTTGGGATGCCAGGTAGAAATTTAGATCATTGCTATAACCATTATTTTTACTCCACTGTCTCTTTCTCTTATTTATCTCCCTCTGTGAAGGAAGTCGTCCCCTTTCACTTTTCTCCCATGAATCTAAATTCTTACCCTCTACTTTACTCTTTTTCCTAACTTGTCGCCAGCAACGTTACCACAAGGATTGGAAAAAGGTCACAGATACACACCACACACACACACAGCATGTACAGTACAGAAACACACGCACATACACATAGAGGGCTGCGGGGGCAAGGTCATACAAGCTGTGATTTGGGGGTGTGCAGCAGGAGGCGAGCTGGTGAAGAGAGAGGGAGGAAATGAGGAGAGCGGAGGAAGACAGAGAGAGTGGTTTGATGATGGTCAGAAAATTATCTCCTCTCATCCAGACAGATATAACGACCCACTCTCCATATCTCCCTCACTCTCTGATGTTATCGTGACAAGGGGGAGAGATGGAGAGACAATGAGCAAAATATATAAAAAGAGAAAAACACAGTGTGTGTGTGTGTGTGTGTGTGTGTGTGTATGAATGAATAATAGGTCACAAACTCAGTCATCATTCTCGCAATACACCCCCATTAGCTAAAACTTTGGATGTGTCCTGGTACAGTCGCCCCCCAGTGTGTGACAGTGTGTAGTCCTGGGTGCATGTGTGTGCATTTTGCGTGTGAGTTTATGTGAATGATAGCACGCTCACTACCTGCCCATGCCACCACCCCCTCCCTGCTTCCACACGTTGCCCCCGGTAACAAGAGGGTGTGTGTGTGTGCTGTGTGTGTGTGTGTGGGGGGGGGTGGATAGTGACCATCTGTCAGTGGCCCGGAGATCAATGGAACTGGAGGGAAGGTGGGAGGGAGGGGGTGAGGGGGTGAGGGAGTGGTGCAAGGCTAAATATGTGGCCCACTGTGACCAGAGCCTGACTCAATATGCAGCCGTTTTATTTACCGAGTGAAAACACACACCCCACTAGTTCTACTCACACGGCCTTTATTAACGAATGGCTGATTTCGGCGTGAGCCAGAAGATGCCGTGGCTGCGGCATCGACATGAAATATGCAGTTTAGACTCTTTACTACCGCACAAATAGACGCATACATGCGTGGACTGCTTTCAATTTCAAAATAATAGGTTCCCCTGCCAACAGGGTGGTATAGTTAGAGACATGAAACCTGTGAGATAGAGATATAATGAGAGCGGGAGAAGGGAGGCATTTGATAGGTTAATATATATCTAGCTCACTGTGGCAGTGGGTCAGATGGGAGTAGGACAAATCATTCCAGTGTTACCTAATGAATCAACAAGAAAACAATGTCAGCTCTGGAACTGCTTACTTCAGCTCCTTCATGCGAGCACACATAGCTAACATACATCCACGCAACCACAACATAAACCAATCTTACACATACAAACAAAGCAAATGACTGCCACAGTGGTGAAAACATAGGGATTTGCACCACCTACAGAGCAAGGGCTCTCACCATTGTGTAGTGAAAAGCACTTGACAATAACACACTGACATTATGCTCTGCTGCAATAGAGACTGGACTCATTTAAAATTCACTGTTGATGCTGGAGCTACAGCCAGAGCTGAGGGAACGGTTTGGGTGTAGAGAGGAGAGGAGAGGAGAGGAGATGTTTACCTGTCATACTGAATCAATAAGTAACTGTTGTTAACATGTTGACATAATCGTACCCTGTCCTAATTGTTGTCATGCTGTATGTGTTCATGCAAAATAAAGATAACAGCAGACTCACCAAGCATCTGGCTAAAGAGCAGCTGCTCCAGGTCTCCCAGAACCGTCACCACTAACTCTGGGTCCACCTTCAGAAAGCTCTTATCCTCTTCACCCTCTATCCCCTTCCTGTCTTTCTTCTCCTCTGTTGACAGAGCTGCACATCTCTCCCTCTCCCCTAGTTTCTTGCCATTCGTCCCAGTGTTCCCTGCTCCATTGGAGTTAGCCTTAGTTGGGTGGTCTGCAGGGTCTATGTCTGCATTCTGGCCTGCTTCAGAGGCCTTGCTAATGGGCTTGACCTCAGCATAGGGTCCCCGTGGTTTACCAGGGGCAGGGATTCGACTCGGCTTGTTCCCGTAAGAAGTCACCGATGGGGAGCAGAAAGATTTGGGCTTACCCTGGAAAAGAGACTGTTCTGACTTTGAAAGGGTCCGAGAAAGTGGTGGTTTGCCACCCCCAGCCTGAACTGTCTTAATCTGGCCCGGCTTGTTGGTGTCTGTGCCAGGCCGGCTCGCATCATCCTTCCAGCGTGGAGATTGGTACAGGTGCAGCTTCTTCTCAGCATCAGTGAGCACACACAAGTTGTTAAGTGACCGCTGCTTGCGGAGCCTGGACGGATTGGGAACTGGGATAGGGATAGATCCAGCGGAGGGCCGGTAGACCTTGAGCTCTGACCCAGAGGGTCGTGAATGTCCCGGGGGAAGAGCAGAAGGCTTGGCCTGGGGCTTCCTAGAGGCCATGGCCTGGGCTGAAGTTTCCTGGCAGGAGACAGCAGCAGACCTCACGTCCAGCTCACTGGGCTTGGCCGTCATGCTAATGTTAGCCACATTAGCCTCCAGCATCCCTCCTGTAGAGAGCCAAGCAACAGCATCAGTGACACACTCTTGAGATACACACAGGCAGACTGAAAGAAATGGAGGGAGAAAAGCAGAGGGGGAAAAAAGGTGTGAAAATGCTCAGACTATCTGGTTTGCCCTCCCTCCCTGCCTCTCTGTCTTCAGAGGGTCCAGACTCCCCGCCATGTGAGTCTGTGGGGGTAACCCCTCTGTTGAAAATGACGAGTGGGTTAGTAGAGTGGCAGTAGCAGTCAAGCTTACTCACTGCTGGTAATCCATGGATCTGCAGTTCTGCGTCCAGTGCCAAAATCCACTTCCTCACAGCGTGTCTGCGGCACCCTGTGCTACAATAGTGCAGCTAGAACAAAACACAGCCCCGACCAGCCTCTCTGTGCCCCTCTCTGCTTCTCTCTAGCTCTGTATTCCCTCCTGCTTGCCAGGCAAGCAGCAGCCGACTGACAGGAGAAACAGTCGCAGCGGCGGCAACATCCCCCTCCTCTTTCTCTCCTCCCTCTACCTCTCCCTCACTCGCCGGTTTGCTCACTCTACCCCCACTGGCTCATTCACCCTCCCTCCACTCTTTCTTACTCCTCTATCCTTCCCTCCTTCTTTCTTGTTGTCTCTCGCTCTCTCTCCACCCACTGGCTGATTCATCCACCAATCCTCTTTCTCTTTCTCTCTCGCAAACACGCATCACAGATGCAGTGTTATACTGAACACTAGTGAAGCAAGAAAGGAAAAAAGAAATAATAGAAGGAAGAAAATGAGAAAGTAAGAAAGGAAAATAAAAGAAGAAAGAATAAAGAAATATTTATATTGAGCCCAGCTGTGTGTGACTCAAACGACGCCACATATCGTAGCCAGAAAAAAATTCCAATCATTCATAATCACATTAGCTGCTCTATTCATCCATTCATATTCATATTTTCTTATGTGCTACAATCACGAGAGGCCCGCCCATGATTAAGCTGATTCCAATTATCTGGAAAACAACCGTGGCTGCAGCATCAGCTTAGAAGAGAGGAACAGGACACACATTTACCAGTCCCTAATACACAACCAGATAGGTCAGTCACTAATCATCCTTCAATTAGTAGCCAACAGACCTCAAATGAGCATCACACCCCCCTCCCTACCTGCATCACATTACCTCTTCCCTCATCTCCATTGCTCTTTTCTCATTTCCTCCCTTCCTTTCCTTCCTTCCTCCAGACCTACAGTATGTCACCGTTCCCCCCTTCCAGTTAATATGCACTGGCCGTTACCTTTTGCAGGATATATGTTGATAACAATATCAACCATCTCAGCACAACCATCACGATACCTCAGTGGTAAAAAGCACCATGTACACGAGTGGGGTGTGTGAATGAGTATCGGTGTCACTATATTTTTGTCTATCCTCCCCTGCATGTGTATGAGTGTTTGTGTGTGTGTGTGTGTGTGTGTGTGTGTGTGTGTGTGGCTCTGTCTCTACGAGTGTGTCACATTGATGAGACAGGCTCGGAGAAGCCGAAGCTCCCATCCAGAGACTCATATAGCTCTGGCTCGGTCAACTACGTCATCTCATCGCTCTGGACATCCCATCTCAATCAACACAGGACACAGGAGTAACTCCTTCTTCATCCTCTTCATCATTCCCTTCTTTTACTTTGTCATCATCTCCGATTCTTTGCTCCAAGTATATAGAGAACCTATTCCTGTAATTTCTCACTAAAGAGTTGGGTGGATATCCGATAAGAGAGGGACATTACCGGAGACAGAGAAATAGTATGATGCTGTCATTTCTAATTTTATTTCCATTACAGGTAACCATGATGACGATGTATAAAATGAACTTCAAGCCAATCATTAGTCATTAACAATCAATAAAAACTGTGGAATTATTTTTTGAGTATTAATGCATCCTGTCTGCATACAGGTCTTGTAGTTGGTAGAGTGTTTGTGCTCTGCGTGTATTATAATGCAATTCTCTTGTATGCAAGCAGCAATGCCTGCGGCTGTGATGTTATCAGGCCTCCAACTGTAAGTAGGAGTAGTATTCAAGCAAGCAGGCTGTTGGGCCCATTTTCTGTTACATTTGCATAAATTGGTTGACACTTAACCAGAAAGAAAAACAAGCAGGGTCCTGTTTGCTCACATTCCACCCTCAATATTAGATAGGTACTTTAAAAACAGCTCGTTTTCCAACAGTAACTAAACTGGCGCCTATTGAGCCCAGAAATGACATCCGTCCATCCATCTGGCTTTGAATGAGTGTGTGTAATACGGGAGCTCAGTAGCAGACAAAACACAAACATACATTGGCTGTTTTATTGTGTAAAGGCTAAAGCCATTCATTAGAAGCAGCTAGCGTTAATAAAGGGCCAATGTTGACGTGGTTATGCCACACCAAGGCCAGAGCTGTGTGGTGACAGTTATGGGGGCTCTGGGGTCTGGTAGCAGGCCAGTAAGGGGGTAAGGGATATAATTTAAGGCTAATAGGTGCTGTACGTCAGTTCTTATACCTCCCTGATGAGGGATTAAGGTGAGTCAAAGAGAGTGGCCGCGTACAAGGCAGGTCTGTGTGGCACACAGATGCTCGTGGGGCAGAGACACGCGCCAGTGCCCTTGAAAGCACGTATACACACACAGGTAAAGTGTGTGTTGGCAGCAAACAGCTACTTGTTTGTTCAAGTACTCGTCTCTCTGGCTCCACAGTCTAATCACTTTAATATATGGCTGATGTAAACATATATTCTCTCTCTGTCTCTCTCATATACACACCCACACAGAGCCTGCTGTCTGTGCAGGGTGTCTGACTGACCTGAGCAATCTGGCCTGACATCAGAGAAGCTGGTAAAGTGTGATGAGTGCCAGTGCTCTGTATTAGACTACACATTCATCTCATAGCACACTCACACAACACACTTACACATTCAGTATGCAACAGAAGAGTGTGTTTGTGTGTGTGTTCGAGTGAGTGAGTGAGTGAGAGTGAGAGAGAGCGTGCGTGCGTGTGTGTGTGTGTGTGAACGCGTTTATGGGCTGGCCACAGTAACAGGTAAACAGTTTCATACACAAATGAAGACACTTTTAGGCAAAGGTGACAGACAGAGATACAGATATGAATGGATAGTTTGAAAACAGAGCGAAATAGAAGAAGTGAGAGCGACAGACCAACAGACGGACGGATGGACGGACAGACAGAGAGACGGACGGGCAGGCCAAGAGAGGCAGGGTGTTTCTGTACTTTGCATGAGTAAATTTGCCCTAGCATCTCGAAACAGTTATAGGAACAGATTCGCCACTATATTTCTACAGCGTGAAGTAGCCAGTAGGACAGACAAACACAGACACTGTGTGGCCCATTATAGGCAAGGTTTGAAAGGAAAAGTACTGCGAGAGAGGAGCAAAGCACTGCTGCTTTGGTTGTAATTAATTGTATCAGAGCGACTTAAACTTTAAGAGGAACGATTCCCATTCAACGAAGCAGATGGCATGCGTTTTCACTTTCACCCACTCCCCGATGTCACCTACTCCCTCTTGCTTCTTCTTGGTTTGTCTTTTTGTGTCGTAGTACAAGTAAAAAAAAAAAAAAAAAAAGCTGTTCTAAAAATGATATACTGTAAGCGTGAACGGGGCGGAGAAGTGGGAAGAAAATAACAAGAGCAAGTGTGGCTGAGAATAGAAGTGGAGCAAGATAGAACAGGAAAGAGCAGACACCATTAAAGAAGCCTACTGAATGCTTTTGGTGAGGAAAAAGCAGAAAGAATGTAAGGATGTGAAATTATAATGCAGAAAACAAGGCAATGAGTAAAGTGAGAGGAGGAGGAAGAGGAGGACGAGGAAGGATCTCTATATGTGTGCCAGAGAAGCAGAGGAAGCCTGTAAGACAGAGAGGGGATATCCTGCCTCACCGACTCGCCACTCCCGCTACACTTGCTTATGTCCGCTGACACGCTAGCGCATAGGGTCCACAGGACACAGGCATGAATACCAGACCATGACACACACATACACAAGGGAAAGGCTCACAGTGACACGCACTCTGGTACTGCACCAACACAATAACATGTTTTTTTTAATGTCCTGTTGACAGACAAAAAAACTGAGGCGACAACATGATACGTACAATAAGTGGCTTCCTAGTCTGAGTCAAAAGTGTGGCTGAGAGAGGGAGTTTTTCCACAGTGATAACTCTTTTGCAGCCTCACTTCAGTGCTGATGATGCATAGCATGAGTCACTGGCTTAAGCATTCGGACAATCCAGCCACTTAAAGGCTATCCATGGAAATGGTGTGAGCGTATCACTCATACCGACTCCTCATTCCGGAGGCACAAATGTTAAACCAACAAGAACACCACTCTCCCACAGAGCCAATGTCGCACACTCATCATGAATCACACACAGCTGAGAGCTGACAAAAACATCAGCGGACAATCTGGAGAATGTTAGAAAAAGAAGAATACATTTTTAAGGTTTCGCTCTTTGTAGACGCTCTCTCAGTGTTGACATTCTCAGCACGCTTCCCAGGGGTATCCCACAATGCTGTGCTGCAGAAACTGGTTGCCTAGTTACAGCGTGGTGGCAGCCATGGATATCATCAGCAACAGTGTGTGTGTGTGTGTGAGTGTGTAATCTTCCCTTAGTCTGCACAAAAAAAACTGCTGTTGCTAAAGTAAGATATAAAGTAGTATGTGTATTTAAACTTATGTTATGAGGACAACATGAGTGTATGATTCAACTAACATCAGGAATCTTGCTACTAGAGGTATGTGCTCATTTTGGAGTGTGTCCTTTATTCTCTATGGGTTATTAATTTGACAGATAGATGTCTTTGTGACTCCGTGTGTGTGTGTGTGTGTGTGTGTGTGTGTGTGTGTGTGTGTGGTCACACAGAGAGGTTACACACATGACTGACTCTATAACTCGTCTCCCTGGGTTGGGAGTCACCCCAGAGGTCAAAAAGGATCTTGAGTGTGTGCACTCATTCACCCATTTCTCAATTCACCCTTCTCCCTCCTTTCTCTCCTCCTTCATCTCTTGCTCTATCTAATTCAGATATAGGAAGGAGGGAAATATGCCTGGGGGGAGAGAGGAGGATGAGGTGGCAGCTCTGTCTTAGTCCATTGCCACACAATGGGTGGATGGCTCAGTGTGTCAGACGAATGGGAGAATCTGCTTCTACGTGCATCTGTGTGAATTTTTGACTCATTTTTATTATAATATCCATGTGTGCCTTTCTGCTCACGTATGGATTACGTGCCTCCACATGCACTCCCTTTCCCACTTTGACCCAAACATAAAAAAATTGGGCCATCACTTCAGCTTGACCACAGAAGTACAGACAAGTCAAAGTTAGGGTCAAACATGGAGTAATGCATGCAAACCCTAAATAGTGATTACTACCGAGCCTGGTGATGAGCAAGGACATAATCTAGTCCATGCTTATGTCTGATCATCTTCCTAAAGCCACTAAACCACTCATCACTGTCCAACGCCATCTCGGCATATGTCTCTCTGATTAGATTGGCCAAAGAGGATTACACACTGTCTAAGAGTAGATGCAGCCGGGGTTATCAAAGAGCTATCCACTAGAACATTAAATGGATGGCGAGCATAACATTTATAAATTGCAAGCTGATTTCCTGCCTTCATTACTAAAGATTTGCTGACTTCTCCTATTCTAAAAGTGATTGCTACAAGGGGGTTTCAAAATGTACTGATCCATGCGAGGGCTCCGCAAAGTGGTGTCTGCAAGACAAAGTTGCCCTGCAGGGTGATGATAAGAAAACAAAAACATATACTATCTGCATTTATGCTGTTTTAATCTGTATATCCGGACATTTTTGAAAGGGTAAGCATTTATTCTGTGTGTCTACAGGCGGCAACCTTTGGTGCAGTTCTATGAAAAGCTACTTGAGGCTGGCACCAAAAGCGAGTCAATCCCCACAGACCCCCATGTATTTACCCCAACTTTAGAGAGAAACAAACATGTTTACAGCCTGGTACAAAAAACGGTTTTGGTCTCTATAGCCAATATCCCCGTTCATGACAAATGTACGTAGTGGGAATTGTTCTAAAACTCACCCATTTAAATTATATTAAGGCTTAAAGCTAGCCTCCACCGACGATCCACCTATGCAAACTGACAATAAAGTTGGATCAACACCTCTTTTTTAAAAACATGAATACATAAGCTAAATAAAAGGAGGATTTTTTGCAAGACTTTTGTATTTGACTGCAGTCCAGTTTTAGCTAAGTGTACATAATAAACTGGCAACGGAGTGTATTTTATTTACGAATACATTAAGGGAGCTGGGGCATTATTAAATTCAGTGTAACACAGTGCACGGTTGGCTAATGGCCACTGAATATCATTTTTGGATCACCTTGAGAAGTATCATTGAAATCTCTGCTCCAGATCTTGTGCCGGTTTCAAGGGAATACATTTATTTCAAATAAAATGCCAATCCCACACCTGGAAAGTACAATTCTTTTTGTTTTCTACCTGTAAATGTCATTGTCATATGAGAGTGGGTGTGGGATGCTGTGCAGTGTTTATCCATATCCAGATGTACACATGACCTCCTCTTTGTGTCTGAACAGTGTGTGTGTGTGTGTGTGTGTGTGTGTGAGAGAGAGAGACACAGCTGACGGACTTTAAGAGTGTCCGCAGGGAACATCAGGCCATACCCTCACTGGGACATGAAAAATGATACACAGTCCACACATCACATTTATCTTTCAAACACCATCTGTGTACTGTCACACACGCATACATCAGCACACATACACACACACATGCTCAGACATGAACGCATGCTCAAATACATCTCTCCAGAGAGTCCCATGGTCAGGAGGTCTGCAGTCTAATTGAAAGACCACATGGTGCTACAGTCCCATTAAATGTTCAGGTCTTCATTAGGGGCTCCACTAGAAGATCTAAGAGCTGATTATGTTACAGCTGATTCAACCTAAGTGAATGTAATATGGAAAAAATTCAATTTGTGGAAAGCTACTCTTTTACCATCGTCACAAAAGACAACCATAACCAAATCACATCATGATTTGTCCTTGAATTGTGTGTTCAACCAGAGCTCGCAGCCTTACAATATTCAGCCTACATACAATCTATCTTTTTTAACACTGTGCACACATTTGTGTTCTGTTCTCTTTCCTCCTTACACAAAAGGAAATCCATCAACCCACTGACCTTATCAGGTCTCCTCTTTTCATCTCTCACCCCTCTCACTCTCTCTTTTCCTTCCCTCCAAACTTTGCCTTCCTCCCTGTTCCCCTCCTTTCCTTTGCTCCCTAAATTACAGTCATTACGGTGTCAGCCCACCCTCCATGTAAATGCAGCTTCAGAGGAGCCTAAGACACTTTAGTTCTGTTTCTAACGCCTTCTAGGGACCAATTACAAGGCAGCAAACATAGTTCCCAAGACAGCCACAGGCCTTTAAAGACAGGGGCTGGTCCATCCCTCCTTTCCACAACCAGCTGGTTAAAACCTTCAAAAAGCTTTCAAAAGCTTTATTCTGGTGGCTACACTTTTAGATAATTTACTGTAATACATTAGACTGTTTTGGACATAATTTAATATAATATGATGTCTGAATACGCTTTCTATGTACAGTAAAAATCTGACATTCTAGGACATGGACAAATTTTCATTGTACTGGCCAGGGCCGTAGACCGTGTAAATGTTTTACCGGAGGTCCACTGCTGGCCATCGGGGATGTAAAGAGAAAGTGTTACAATGTTCTCCATCTGTTCTTAAAGGAACAGCGTGTAGCATTTAGGGGCATCTATTGGTAGAAATGTAACA
The DNA here is from genome assembly GCF_004355925.1 of Anarrhichthys ocellatus. NCBI lineage: Eukaryota > Metazoa > Chordata > Actinopteri > Perciformes > Anarhichadidae > Anarrhichthys > Anarrhichthys ocellatus. Next base: position 10,061,384 of record NW_022280035.1, on the reverse strand, counting down.
TAATATTAATAAGTACCGGTATGTTGTCTAAACAGTATAATCACCTGAAAATAAGAACTTTGTGTTTTTGTTATCTTAAAATGAGCCCTTTATATGTAATCATAGAGCACATAGTCGGACGCCAATACACGAACCAAACACTGGCTTCAGATAGGGCCTTCGCGTTTTCGTGTCCGCCACCGTAGTCCTACACGCTTGATACACGGGTGAAGTTTTAGTTGGTTGCAATTTGCAACCTCACCGCAAGATGCCCGCCAAATTATAAACACTGACTGACCCTGTAACTTCACATTTGATCAATTTAACTGATTATCTGATTTCCGTATCAAAATTCTCTCTCACTGCATTTCCTCTTCCTTCTTTCTGTCCAGGCTGACTTCCTTACACTAAAGGTCTTTGGGCAAAACAGGTGACATTAGTTTTTACTGTTGGTGCTGTTGGCATCGTAAATTATTCCAAAAACTGAAAACTGGGAATGTTATTACTGAGATATTTGAGACCTCAGATTAGTAATTCATTGTTCTCATATTATTTTTTATCATATTTCACTAGCAATCAGCTGACAACCAAAAGCTGACTGACAGGCAGGGATCAGCCAGAGGCAGCCTTCAGAAAACACTTTGAAACAATGTGCCGGATTAATGCTAAACATTGGAAAACTGCACATATTCTGTCAGATGTGTATAAACTAGGAGAGATTTTGGCCATTAAAGTTGAATACACACACTAACTCTGGACAGCACATTTCAAAGCCAGGCAGTCAATCCCCTCCTATCCAACTGACACCACATCACAAAGAATGATTCACTAAGCCACTGATTAAGTCATATCTCACGAAGCACGTCCAAATCCCTCGACTCACACTGACCACTACAAAGCATGACTATAGCTGTGGGTACAGTGCAAACCATTACTCAAAAGGATGGGGAGGGGGTCATGCTGGGACTGTGGCTTTTTAGGTCAATGAAGCTGGAAAGGAAGAACTACAAGAGAGAGGGATGGAGAGAAAGTGTGAGGAAGGGTTCAAAATCCCCAACAGCTCATGGATGTAGCCGAAAAGGATGTGCATAAAATAATACTCTGGCAGCGAGTTGAGAAGTGCCCCATTTCATCCAATTACTGACCCACATCCCCCCTGTCATCTTCCTTCATTCTACCATCCTGAGTCCATCTCTCTTTTCCATATCTTCATCACGAGTAGGAACCACTGAAGTCAGCAGAGCTCCAGGCTGAGACACACACAAAGTTACACCACCTGACTTGGTTCCTAAGGCCTGATGAGCAGGGGAGTGACGGATAGATTTAGACAGAGAATGGTTGTTCCTTAGTCTTCAATGAGTCTTTTCACGTTCCACAATGAGACCCAAAGGTCGGCCGCTGGCATCTCCCGCCTGACTTTGGTGCAGTAATTGCGCCTGGCTGCCAGAACGTAGGCATCCATACCTGCCAAAAGGGCTCTCGGCCTCTTGGCGCCCTGACGCCAACTAGGCAGACAGAACTAGACTGCGAGTTTTGTTCAGCAAAAGAGTAAGAGACAAAGGAAAAGTAATGTGTTTTGATTCTTAAAAAACGTGCAAGTATACTCTTATCAATGTTTTACTGTGTGTGTGTGTGTGTGTGTGTGTGTGTGTGTCTAACCTAGTGTTAGGTCATCACAGCAGACTTCTATGGATCCAGATGAGCAGTCACTCAGTCCATCCACTGAAAAATCGCTCTCCTGCGCATGCAGCCTGTTAACACATCATGAACACAGCCGTCAAACGTCTGTTACTGTACATGCAAATCACTGATGTTAACATCGATGATTACAATCAAACGCATAAGCAACTGTGTATGGCAGGAGAAGGAAATTGATGGCCTTCCCTGGTGTGTCACATTGATTTCCTCCATGCAAATTATAGAAACAGAAAATCTCAGATAATGCACAAAGGACTGGCAATAATTTCATCATTATCAAAGTAAAAAGAAGCTCAAGATTTTATGATCTTGCCTTGATTTAAATTTCTACTTCTTTATCTTATAAAGTATTGTACGCTATGCAATAATTAAAAATACATTTCTGCTTTGATTGATTGATTCTTCGTGGATTGAATCATTTAACTAAAACACCACACTCAAGAACACACATAAGACACAGTAACATTGCACTTTTTTAACTTACAAAATTAGATTCACTCTTTTTTTGTTTTCATCCCACATCATAAAAAAAGTGTGTCAGAGGACGGTATATTGAGTCAGCCCAGAGGCTGTCAAGAGGACACTTTAACAATCAGCTCTGCTCCAGAAAACCCCAAGAGTGTGTATAAATGTCTGTGTGTGTGTGTGTGTGTGTGTGTGTGTGTGTGTGTGTGTGTGTGTGTGTGTGAGTGTGTGTGTGTATGTGTGCACACGTACACACACACACTCAGACAAACGTGAGAGTATCAGGAGAGAGAGGGGTCATAAAGTGCTATGTGGAGACAGAGTGATCATGTGATAATGACAAGAGAATGGTTTTACAATGGATATCAGTAATTGGGGGCTTGTGATGGAGGTCTTGATAAACTGTTGTATCCATTGTGTGTGAGTGTGCACTACTTACCGGTAGCTGAAGGGAGCCACAGTAGCCATGTTGACTCTGGGTGCGTGTGTCTCTGTGGACGCAGCCTCCTTATCTAGGCTTTGAGCCAACGTATGGACAGCCACCTTGGACATTATTGGCGTGGTGAATGTGATCGGTGGCAGCGGCAGGGGACAAGGAGAGGAGGCTGGACTGCTGTCTTCAGGAGAGCCCATCTCCTCGTCTGATTGGCTAGTGGAGTCACTGCGACCTCTGATGGCGTGCTCGTAGCTCATTTGGGCAAGGGAGGGATGGAGGTAACCATTGTTTGACATGGGGGACTGGGCAGGGTGGTGTTCTGGAGGCTCTTTCTCTCTTTGTGTCATGAGCTCACTCGTTGCCTGGGATCCAGTTCTGGAGTTGTCTCTTCTTCTGAACTGAAGCGGTGGACGCAGGTTGCTAGTCCCCCATGTTTGGTTCTTATTGGTGAGGGTGTTCCTGTTGCGATTGCCGTCATGTGACAACTGTGCGGGGATGTGAGACGGGGAGGGCTTTCCCAGATCCAGTGTGTCTTTGGAGTGTGGCTGCAGTACCCTGCGCTCGGTTAAGGGGCTGCTGTAGGCAGAGCGTGACACCTGGGGAGCAGGTAGAGCTCCCATCCGCTGGAAGAGCTGACTCTTCAGGCCTGCGTCTCTCTTCGGGTCCTTACTTTGCCCACGGAGCTCCAGCATCCTAGAGCTCCGTGGGCAAAGTAAAGGAGATTGCATGGGCGTGTGTGTGGGACTGTGTGTGGGTGTGTGTTTAGGGGTCTGTGTTGACGGCCTGGGCAGGTCACTAGCCCGGCGGCGGGTGTCTGTTTTGGGGGAGGAGGGCAACAGGCTGTGTGGGAGGGGGATTCCTGATGAGAGAGGAGCCCGGGGGGCCGATTTCACATTGACTCCCCCACTCATACTGACCTTAAAGGAGAAACACGGGGAGAGAGACACCTATAATGAGCCAACATGTTGAACACTCATGTTAAATTCATAGTAACAGTATGTAGACTAGCCATCATTGAAAGACCTCCCAAAAACTTTGTTTATCCATTAAGAAGGTACATTACACTGTGTTACAATCGAATCTAAAGTTTAATCCAATCACGTTAACTAGAATTTCCTGTTCTCAATACAGAGATAGTTAAACATCCATGGTATGTGAGCATGTGAATCAAGCACATATGGACAAAATAAGTCATGGTAAACCACGAGTTGAGCTTATTTTTAGCAAGGCATGGAGTGTCTGCACAATCAGATTTGCCTGCTGGGAGTTCAAAAAACAAAAAAAACTTCACGCGGAGGCACATGCTCACAGCAACATCTACCAGCAGAGTTATGTCCTCAAATAACTGATTTTCTCCACATAATGAATTTAAAAACACTCTCACACAGACTCCCACTGACACACATCATTGGCCAGGCTTACTGCTCTCTTACATATAAAGATGAGGTATGAGATCGTTCTCACCTGATTTGTATTCCGGTTTCTGTTACCCTCTCAAAAAAACACCCAAAAACTCTAAAAGTGAGCTTGATATTCTTTGTGCCCTTCTGTTCGACACAAACTGCAACGAATGCTGGTCAAGTGAAACATTTCATGTAATGTTGTATAATCTAACTACCTCATGCTGCTCTACTGGAGGGACAGAGGACGGGAGGCTGTGTGGTGGGAAGGTAGGCAGGGTGGGAGGGGAAAAGGGAGGAAGCAGCATGTGTAGAACGAGAAGGATCACAGCATCTGAGAGGAACAGATACATTGATTTGATATCCCTCACAAATTGTCAGAATCTCACATGACAGTCTTTGGTCAAACGATATTTTAACAAAAGATTTTTTTGTATTTGTCCTCACTTTATATCTATCACATTTTATGTGATTAGCTGTTATTAAGTGTGTCATTAAGTGTAGTTTTTCAAATCTGTTAAATAAGACATAAATACGCGTAATAAAAAATTGCAATTGTGACAATAGTGAATTATTGCCCAATAGTGGGTGTGTACATATACACATATTTAATGACTGTCTCACTAACATCGTAAACAAATCATGTTGCTGTTGCTGACCAGATGTACCGCATTGGGTCAACAGCTGAACTCACATTTAACACAGACATAAACACATACTGTATACAGCATTTTTGCTTTGGAACAGTGCAGTACAAGAAGATTTATCATAATTATACATGCACTTACAAATACACAGATTTAACACTAAACCCTACTTGCCCCTTTCTTAAAAAGCAGAAATTGTGTTGCCAGAAGACGTCTTGGGAAGCTGTCTTTAGTAAATCAGAGATGTGTCAAAGTAAGCCGTCAAAGTCACAAGGATAAAATGTTGGATTATTTGACAGCGCATCTAATCGCAGTATTGCTCACAGTGTAACGTGGCTAACACAAACAAACACACACACACACACAATTTCCCAGCAGTCTGAGCAAAAGCTCTGTCATTTTAAGAATCCCCACAGCAGAAAGAGGTTGACTGCTTCAGCTCAAAAACATGAAACGAAAACAACATTGTTTCTAATAAAGAAAAGGTTAGTATCTCCGTATCTACTTATAATATTAGACATACTGACACAGAAAATGGAGATTTGGGTATTTTGCGAAGGACTCGTGCTCTATCATAGTTGACTCAGTGCTATAGACCTGCACAGCAGCATACGGAAGCAGTGATGCAGCAGTAGGTATATAGAGACAGATATGATCATCCATCCTGCTTCCACCTTATTTCTCTCCATAAATTCCTCTTCCTCCTCTTTCCCACCCATCTATGTTTCTCTCGCTCTTTCTCCTGGGAGGCCAAGTCACTAAAAGCATCAGAATTTCTGTCTGTCTGATACAATTCCTGCTCGGAATTCCAGGGGCACAGGTGCGGTCTGGCTCTGTGTCTATCTGTATGGAAATTGGCTAGTCTCTGGGGGATACAGTGGGGGTCATACCAGTACTACTGCAGCCCACGTAAGGACATACCGAGGCTCAGCTGGTGGTGAGGATGTCTGTGTGTATATCCACAGAAAGAGACAAAAAGATATTTCTGCTGACTAAAAGCAGCGGTAAGCGGGTTAAAAAACTGGCTAATCAATTTGAGGTCTGATTCCCTCACACTTAAGGGAATGTTTTACAGCATAAGCTTGTTACATGTGCAGGGTATGTTCTCTGTGTCATGTGTTCAGACTATATACAGGAGTCAAAAATAACATCACTCTCTTATATAAGTGCATTCACAATAGTTAGATTGTTGGTTTGTTAACACTTTCAAAGTAGGTCAAACTGCTTGTGACTTTTCTGGCAACCAAAACATAGAACTATTGAAATTCCTGGTTTAATACACTTTGTAGAAATCTACAGGAAGAACAAACATATGTGGTTTGGTTTTGGCCGGTCCTACGGCAGAAATGTGAGGAAAAATAGGTTGCTGGTTAGGGCTGCCACTAACAATGGTGTTAATTAATCTGCCAATTCTTTTTTTGATTAAATGACTAATCGGGTAGTCCATAAAACATCATGAACTAGTGAAAGATTTCCCTGAGCCCAAAGGACTTAAAGGTACTTAAACGAAGAACAAAACAAAGATATTAAATCTACAGTCATATAAGAGAAAAGCACGATTTTAAGTGACTGAAAGCCGAGACTGCCTGGCATGTTTCGCTTGATAAATGGGTTAAATGATTAATCAATTTAGCTAATTGTTTTCAATTAATAAAGCCGATAATCAATTTGCAGTAGCTCTTTACTTAATACAATAGATGCATGTCTCTTGGCTAATTATACATTAGTGTTTCTGTGACATCCAGACAACACTCCTAATATTTAATAGGTATTTAAGTAGAACAACATAAAAAGTAATTGCGCTTCAGGATCAGAATCGCCAAGTTTGTGTACACATACAATACATCTCTTAAAAATATACATAACAGCTAGGTACAAGGACAACAAAGCTGGACAAATAAATGTGAAGAATAGACAGGACTAATGTGTACAAAAGTACACAAGTATGTGGACATTGTTTTGTGTATATAGCACCAATGACCAACAATTGAAAAATAAAATAAATCGTATTTGTATACAAGTGTGTTGGAGTGTTGGAGAAGATAATGACTTTTGTATAATGGCAAAAACATGGTAACGAAAACATGGTGATTTTAGTATTTTTGTTGCAAGTGAATTTAATGATCATTGGTCAAGCATAAAGAATACAGAGAATTTGACTAGTCCAAAATGATTCTGCTAGGATGGTACTGACACCTGCTGGACACTGTGTGCAACAGCAGCAGGGACTCTTCTTTCACTAAACTTCAAATTGTCTATCTATCTCCACATATTCAGGAGGAGAACTGCAGTACATGTGCTGATTAAAAACTCTTTTCACATCAACAATGAAAGACAGCAGATCAGGTATATACGTTCTGCAAGTAGAAAAACAAGAAGGATAGCGTGGCAGCCGGCATTAGATGTTAGCTTTTAACTTCATAATCTTATTACATCATTTTAGCCACGCTGTCCCATGACAAACTCAGCCTGAATTCCGTTACTGTACCTCTGTTCAAAGAAACATGCATATCTTCTCTCTCACACAAATACGCACCCTCACGCTAGCGATGAAAATCCTCTGACTCATCACCAAAATCAATAAATGAGGTGGTAACACTGGCCTCTCTGTCTGTGAACTGAAGCACATTAGCAGTGCCTGTGTGTCTGTGTGTGTCACCCAGTGTGGATATAAATGAATGTAATTACCTCCATTATGACAACAACCAAAACAACAGCGATAATGTGCTGTCATAAATCCTCTTACAATATGCTAGTGACACACGGTGGTGCAAAAACGCTCCAATGTGCTGTTAGGATTCCTGTAAAAGCACTGTTTTCTTAGAAGACACACCAGAATAACTTCTGAAGCTCATAAAAGGCTTTTTGTGAAATGTCATGTGCCAGATCTGCTGTCTCTCCAGTGTCTTACCTCTCAATGGTGTCCCGGGTCCGTCAGTGTGCCGATAGGCCGAGCAGCCAGAGCCTGCAGGAGAGTGGTCACACTTCTGTGTAGTCCCACGAACAATGGGCTGTTTTTTCCTGGCTCACTGTTGCATCCTCACCACTGCCCTCCCATTGGTCCACAGTGCCTCTCCATTCACCGAGACAGGAAGCTGTGACAAAGAGGAACGACATTTTCAGCGAATCAGAGGGCCCCGCACCGAGTCATTTTCAAAGTCACTTTCTTCGATGAAATCAGTGCTCCCATTTTTTGGCGGAAAAACGTCATTTCACAGACATTAAAAAAATCTCAGTTTGAACAATGAACTGAAGACTGTTTATGTTAGCATGAGTCAGTAACCCAAATGGAAATGTACTTGGCCTACACTAGTGACCTGCAATGACACATGTTCTGTCGTCCTCAAAAATGGCACAGCATATGATAGCATTTAAATCGTCTAAAAACCTTGTATGTCCAGTTTGTCAACTGCACAGGAAGATACGGTAGTTGATTTGTTTTGGTGTTGACTTCATCACAATGTATCATGATTTCAAGTGGTTATGCAAGGGGTTTCTTTCACAGAGGATAACTAGTTAACTGAAGTAAAACTCGGGTTGTGAGATTTTCAACACAGCCTGGTACAACCACATGGAAAAGTCATCAGTTTAGGGGTTTCTACAGAGAATGTGAATTAATCGCAAAACTGGAAAAATGAAGCATGTCTAGCACTCCACACGTCCACTCCAGTTGCACTCATTATAGAAGCATAGGCAGACAAACACAAGCACCCACACAAAACTAAACAGGAGAGAGCCTAATCAGACTACTAACCACATAAACATCAACATGTGTGCACAGTTTCCCTCCATTCTGATTCAGTACTACAACTCTTCACATTATCCAACACTCTCCACAGGTATTGGACACACAGCATATTATGTATGCTATGCATGCTGCACTGAGTCATCCAGCCTATATAAACGCTGACTCAGGCAGATCACATCACGTCACCCCTGGCTATGGAATACCCCCCCCCCCATATCATCCCTTCTCCCCCTCTTTTCATCCCACTTAAGCTCTGCCTTTCTTTCTTTTAACCTCTCTCTCCCACTCTACCACCATCTCGCTGCTACACTGCTGATTGTGAACATCATCACCCTTTAGTGTTTGTATTTATCTGCTCACAGAAACTGCCATTCGCAGTTAAGTTAATACAAATAAGATTCACACAAACCATCAAGGAGAGATACACGGTCACATTGACAAATGCATGAACATAAATCCAAAATATGATCCAAGGCTACACTCACCCTCTGCAAGCATCGGGATAGAAAGCAGCAAGTGAGTTTGTCTCCAATCTGTATGCTGCTGAGTCCCCACCTTTGCTTCTGTCTACTTTTGCCTGGCGGACTTCTGAGCTGCGAGCATGTGCATTTGTGTGTGTGTCCCTCTGTCTATCATTTCACCCCTCTATCACGTCATGCCGCTCTGCTGCTGCCGCAGTACGCCTGCAGCCGTATCCCCGCCCCTCTCTTTATTTTTTCCTCCCCTCATCACAATCCCTATCGCTCTCTTGCTCGCTCTCTCCGTAATGGACCTGTTGGCTGAGCTCCCTCCCTCTCCGAGGTGAAATATAAGCCCAGCAAAAGCAGAGACAGGCTGGTCCATTAGCTGGATGAGTGTGGTTTGTGTGCGTGAGAAGGGGGTGTGTCTGTATAGTGTGAGTAATAAGACATGGTAATTAAGCAGATGTAGCCACAACTGTGAAAAGCTGAAACTCATCATCGTGCTTTTAAAGTCTATTTGGTGGTCAGGGGGAAGCCGGGTGAAATAAGACAGTAAAAGAAACACGGCATTCTGATGATAGATCTGCTGATGACTAATGAAAATGTGCATAAACCCACAGAATCACCAACATACATCTGAGTCTATATCTGTGTCTGCACAGACCATCCAACACTCCTCTGAATTGGCCCACACCTCTAATGAAAGAAGGAAGACAGTGAATGAGAAAGAGAGTCAAGAGGAGAGAGGCTGGAAACATGATCAACATGTGCAGAGTAAACCCTCTATTGGTGTCTTTTCCCAGCTGACAAATAAAGAGGAATGACATACGTCCACCAGACCTGCCCTTGAATTTAGCTTCTGTCTATCCCTACTCATAAATCTGTCTGTAAAAATCTCATCAAATGTAGCCAGTCCACTTGAAACATCTGATCTGGTTTACAAAAAGAGGAAACTGTTGTAACAGCAGTGAGACACACTGTGCAACACCAGGGTGACTCAGAGATGGAGGTGTGAAACAGCGTCGATCATAGTAAGCACTTGAAAAGATGTTATTAATTGCTATTTTGACTACTGGATTACACATTCCCTGTGTCTCATCACAATGTGTTTGTTTTGAGTTAAATAGAAAAGCGCCTGCTTACTCTAAGATTTCTTGCTTGCTTTTCGATCCCCGTTCTCTCTCCGGGCTCTTTCTGTCTTTCTCTGTATCTCAGTCTGTATCTTACTCTCTTTGCATTTCTCGCTCTATTCTCTCTTCTCATATTTCTGCTGTGCTGGCTTACAGTTCGACACAGTGACATGCCGGACTGTGCTGAATATTTAATGAAGATCGTGACACACAATAGGATCAGACCCATAAAATATGTCTGCGATTCTCCCGTTTTTACAGTGTACATTCAGCAGCATATTTTTCTCTAACGGCGTGTGTTCAATCAATCATTAGACTGAACGGTCTGTAAGGGTCTTTACGGTCTTCGCGGTCTTGATCTTGCAGTTAAGTACAGCCTGAGAGCTCTCTCGCTGATCACATATTGATTAGGCATTGACTGGCTGTGCTAACACTGTGCTGCCACTTGACATGGTCTGCAAGTCTATGCTGAAGAGATACATAAATAAAGGAAAATGTGTCCTGTTAAACTGCAGTATGCAAATAAATACATCAACTGACCAACCAAGCATGATACATTGAAAAAATGCTATTAGGACATTGCCCAACAAGCACAGCACCTCCCCCACACATACTGAACACATGCACACTGTACACATAAACTCCCCCCTCCCTCTTTTCTCTACACTCATGCACATATCACACACAGTACTGTACCCTTCATGCTGTAGACCATAATCACTTAAGTGCTCATCTTGAAATACTCACATTAATGTCAAGGCTGCTCTTCTGTTTTTTTCAGCTCCCTACAGGGAATTCAAATGTGTGAAACTCACTCCAAAGTCACCTACAAGCAGAAAAAACACTCACATGATCTGTTGCTTTGTCTCAGTGGCTCATGAAACAGGAAGTGACTTGAAAACAGAGGGATTATGGGTAGGAGTGTGCAAGCGTCTGTGGAGAGTGTGTGTGTGTGTGTGTGTGTGTGTGTGTGTATGTGTGTGTGTGTGTGTGTGTGTATGTGTGTGTGTGTGTGTGTGTTATGCAGAGGGGGGTTAATGTCATAGCTAATCTACTGATGTCCTCCAAAGCATGTCCTCCCCCTGAGAGACGCTGTTGTGACAATGGGATACTTGTGTCACTGTCACCCCGAGGGGCATCTGGAGGGATGGAGGCATGGAGGGGGGCTACTCTAACATGTTGACTGTCTGGAACATGAGGCCTCAGATGTGTAGTTTCAATGAGATGAGGTGTAAAGTAAAGGAAGAACACAGAAGAGAGAAGAAGCACTGAGACAAAAACAATCAGAACAACATAACAGGTTAATGTAGCGCAGAGGAAGTTCCCTGTTCCCTGTGAAAGTTTGTATCTTATCACCACAGGGCTCAATCCACCAAGTTCATCAACATCCTGAGTTTGTCTCTGTGTGTCACTGTACCTCATGTGACTGCACTGTTAACACAGTCTATTTAGCCAATAGAGACAGATCTACAGGTACTACTAGAAATAACATTTATCATCCATCCAGCCATCATCTGAATCGCTTGCAGGATTGCGGGGGAGGGAGGGGGGGCTTTATTATTATTATGTTAATTACATTGCATTTGATTTAGCTGAGTGATACTAACACGTCATTCTCATGCAGGGTCTTCACAGTGCACACTTTCATTACTCAATTTTTCCAATACTTGATATCTGACAAAATACTTGTCATAAAACGAAAAGAGACACCACACGCTGTACACTAGTACATCCTCACATACGTACAGCCACTAGCATGGCTTTACTAAGTTTATGGTCTCTTAGACTCACTCTATCAATGTGTTTGAAGTTCTTTCAATTAAATAAAAACAAGACGGAGATCATTTCATTTGCCAACAAGTAGGAAAGAATGAATGTTACCGGTCATCTTGATGCTAGTTAATTGTTTTTCAATATTTGAGCTTCAGCAGTCGCCTCAAGGCAATAACTAAATCATCATTTTATCATATAAAACAAATAGCGCCTTCATTTTCATCAGGGAGGATGTTAATAGCGGTGTCTTGTCCGGTCTTCCTGAAAAGACAGTTAGACAATGTTAGCTCATTCAGGATGCTGCTGCCAAGGTTCTAACGAGAACCAAGAGAACGGAGCACATTACTGCTGTTATTACATCTTTTACACTAAGTTACTTAAGGAATCAATCTTGTTGCTGCTAGTTCATTAATCACTCAATATTCTTGAGCAGAAATACATCTCTGATCTCCGAGAAGATTATAAACCCAGTAGGGTCAACTGGTAAAAGCGTGAGTCAGAACAAATGCTATATGCTTAACACAGATGGAACCAACTTTTTCTCAAATGCACCCAAATCTTAGCCACTTTCAAATCGAAATTAAAAACTCTGCTGTTCTCTAAGGCACTGTCATTTTCTTTTTTGCATTTGGGGCAACTTACAACGTAATACTGGACAGTAACTGCACTGCAACTGAATTTCTGATCTATTCAATTTGTATGTTATTTCATTTTGTGTATTTTATTTTATCTAATTTTTAAAAAACAATTTTATTTTACCTAAATTGATTTTATTCTGTTTTTTATTGTTTATTGATTTTAAGTGCAATTCTAGTGCTTTACTCCGACTACGTAAAGCACTTTGAATTGACTCTGATTGAAATGTGCTATAAATAAAGCTGCCATTCCTCATTATAACAGTATGCATTTACTAATATTCATCTAAATTGTGGACTGTGGTAAAACACCAAAATTGCACATTTACTATGTCTGTTATTTGTATAAAATAATGTAATTTGCTAATTCATATTGTAATTTAGATTTCAACCATTTGACCATGTGACCCGTAATGCCAGCAGAGTCTGTTGACTGTCCCCTTTAAAAGGTTGCCCTTTAAAAAACGCAGCTGCCGTAAACTAAGCTACACTCTTTACAGTTTGCAATACCTGTACAGACAAATTAAACCAGCTTAGACTACTAGCAGTTGGAACTCCCACACAGCCCCAATGACCGCATTGACAGCAAACACAAGAAACAGAGAAGACACTGTCACAGACCTTCACAGGTAAGCACAGCTGCAACCTCATTTGTCCTGTTAAACCTGTTAAAAAACGATATTGTACAAGGTCCTAATCCATGCATGTTTCAACTCGATGGATATACACTTAAGACTAGATTTTACAACTTTTATGAATTGAAAGAATTCATTTTTAAAAGTTTTGAATTATAAGGGAAACAATATGTTTGATGTATAATCAACGCAGTGTAAATTCATCCATTGAAAAACTTAAAAAGTCAAATCGAGTCAAGTTTATTTATATAACATAATATCACAAATTTGCCTCAGGGTGCTCTACAATCTGCACAGCATATGACACCCTTGCTTCGAATACGGAAAAACAAACCCATGTAACCTCGGGAAGAGCAGCCTCTCCCAGGATGGACAGACATGCAGCAGATGTTGTGCACATAATAGACCAACATATTCAAATTACAATGTAGACAATCCCTATGACTAAATGAAATACTCAAAAGCAATTTACTGTAGATAGAAAAGCAAATGTTCAAGCTAATGGTCAGAAGTAGGTTGGAGTTTGAGGAGCAGTAAACATGACTCTCTCTTCCCTCCTGCCTGAGGGTCACTTGTAAGAAAAGCTGCATACCTCCGAATCAGCAGCCGTGATATTTGACATGTTTCAAGTGAAGGCTTGCTTAAACACAAAAGGCTGTAATTTACATCCTCTAGTCGTGAGCTCACTGTTACACTGACCTGATGCACAGTGGATCCGTCAACAGCATTTGGCATTTACCTTATACCTTACTATCAATCCTTTTCTCTCAGATTGTTGGAACCGAGTGCCCATTATGATCGGGTCAGTACCTAGAAATGGAAGAAACAGAAGAAGTTACATCCAGTAGCACAGGTACAAGTTTCTACAATGTAATCTTTTTTTCAAGGATTTATATATGGTCATTATAGTCCCTTAAAGCTTCATTTGTGGACACCGTACATTCCAAATAGTTAATATTATATTTTCATACTCTGCTCTTTTTGCTGCTGTCTCAGAATGGATAACAGTGTCAGATCCAAAAGAAGCTGGTTGGCTATTTTCACAAGACCTTCTTCACAGCAACAGAGATTCAAACAGCCTATTTCTTAGTGTGGACGTCAGACAAGACAAGGAGGAGCAAGACCGAACTTTAGTCACATTCTACAAGACAGACGACGTCCGGTGGAAACTTCAAGGTAGTAACTGGCAAATTAATCAGGACTACTTTCACTAGAAAAACAAACAAACTCCTTATTGCTCAATTAAGAGATAAAAAGTAAAAAATGTTTCCACACAGGCGACGTTGCAACAGGAAGTGGGGTCGACCGTCACATGATGTCGACAGTGATGTTGAAACTTATGAGTGGATTCCATATAAACTTAGGTTAGACACTACAACATACTCATACAACAACAATGCTGATTCTGACGACATTCAGAAGTTACATGCCTACAGATCACTAAATACAAGTAATAAAAACTTTTGTTTCCAGGATAATTTAAATACTGGCTTGAGCTTCAGCTCATCAACTTTGTCGTGTTCAGAGATGAGAAGGAAGCAAGATGGTTCACTCCTTAGCTACTTTCATCATCAGCTCCGGGAAAAAACAACAAGGTGTTTTAATCTTTTTTTTCCACTTGCCCAATTGGGCCAACAAGTTGCTAGATTTACTAGCCCGACGTGACATTTGACTTGCCCCGGGCAAACAGGCAAGCCTTATTGAGCTCTGAGATGCATCCAGTCATTCCATTATTTCATTTTATCTGGAAAATCTGGATAATCTAAAGAACAAGAAAACTAATCTCTATTGTTCTATCAAAAAACAATGAAAAAAAATCTAAATATTGATAAAGTAATCAAATAATTGACAGAACAGATGATTAACAGACCATTTATGTGAAATGTATAATAATCACTGACTGTTTATCAAATTTCAGGAAAGGTGAGCTACAGGTCTAAAAAAAAGTCTGAGGATCAAAATATCAAAGTATCAAAATCGACTGATTGTACTCTACACAAACGGGATTTTTCCTCATTCTCTGATTACATTTATTTTGAGTCATTAAACTTGTGTTCTAAATATTCTCTTCATCCTCAATCTTTCACTGTTGCAGGAAGTGCGGCCATCACCAAAGTCTTTGAAGGTGAGCCTGATCACCTCATCCCCTCAGTTTCAGATGAACTGCTTGAAAACAACATGTTTACAGTCGCGGGCCGGATGATTGGCCATTCCTTCTTGCATCGCGGCCCGAGTGTCTCAGGACTCAGCCCAGCCATTATTCACATTCTCTTTGGAGGTTCGATGGAGACTGCTCCTGTGACTATACGAGACTGCCCTGACTTCGACGTCCGAGACACTGTGACAATGGTGAGCATTGAGTTTAACTAACGTCAACACATAACATAAAATATATATATTATATGTTCTCCCTAAACACCCTCTCTATTTGTCACTTAACGCATTAAACTCAGCCTCATAAAACTACAATCAACGTTATTCATTCTATGAATGCTGCATGAATAAAACATGATTTTCATTATGTTTTATTCCAGCTTGATGGAGACGATGAATTAAAAGAATTTGACGCCATGCATCAGCTCTGCCTGTCCTATGGACTGCCAGCACCAAATGCCACCAACAGGAAATTGCTGTCTGAACAGCTTCTCTTGCATGCTGTAATGTCATGTGTTTTATTTACTCTACTTCAGTTTCTCAACTCATTTTCTCCACGCTACTGCTGAACACACTAAAGAGATTAAACTGAAGACAGTATGATTTCCCTATGTCCTTAAAAAGTATTCCAAAGTGTGTTTCCCACATCCTTATCTTTTTACATGTTTATTTACAGAAACATCTCTCTCAAACTATTTCGACAATGGCTCAGAAAGACACTTTCTTTGCTGCCTGCCATTCCAGCAATTAGTTGTAAATGCTGTGTTGTTACCAAGATGCAGAGTTGACATCTACTAGAATCGGTGTACTTGTCAACTCAAGCAAAATCTGAGATGAATCTTTTGCCAAAACCATCAGATGTCCCTCTGCATCGGCAACAAAGTCCAACAATAAATCTTAATAATTCAACTTCCTATAATCTGAGCCCAGAGGCCTGAGTGGCTTTTTGTTTTTAAACTGTTAGAGGGAACATCACTCGGTTTTGTCTCAGATTTTTTAAAAGCCATTTTTTGGCATCGTAAAATAAGGTCCATTTTACGTCAGATGTTTAGTAAGTGCTTACCAAAATCTACAACTGCGGTGAGGTCAGAAAATACTCACCGATGAATGAGTTCGTGTACAATGTGCCATGTCTCCCATCTTGAAGGTTATCGAGCGAACGAGGCATCAAATCAATCAGTTCCAAAAAGGCTTAAAAGAGACGGGACTGTGGCCGCTTCTCAGTCGCAGAAGAGATGTAATCCCCATCCTGTTTCCCAGGGAATCCGAAGCACAAGTCACACCTCAGGTAGAGCAGCACAGACACATCTAAGTAGTCCAATTTATTGTTCTCATTTTCCTTCACAAAAATGAATTCCCTCGGGACTTTGAACTGCACCTAATTCAAATACTAAAAGGATTAAAGACTATTTTAGATACAGCCGGAGTTCCATGTGATTTCAGCTGATCTTGGATTGCATCATATGGCCATCGTGTATAACTGTCATCTTTGAGAGCTACAAAATTGAAGATGACGACGCGTCCGATGTCATGGATGTACGCAGAGTATCTGGCTACTTGAAAACATTTATTGAAAAGGGTATGTACGACTACTGTTACAGGGACATCTTTTGAGCTACTGTTGCATGAAGCTGTCTTAGCAGAGTCTGTGTCGACTGATCGGCTGCTTCTTCAACACAGCGTCTCCAGCTGAGCTAAAGAGCCTCATAAAGTTCTGGATAGGATGGGAGGTGCCAGCCACAGAGATGAAGGTGGAAATAGTTGAGGCCACACTTCCCACAGCTTTAACATGTTTTGAGAAGCTGAGGCTGCCGATTATACAGAGTACAAAACATTTCATCAGGATTTGTGTGCATGCATGTCAACATGTTACAGCGGTTTTGGTTGTGTCTGAAGTGGAATAATGTTTACTTTAAATGTATATACATTAAATGTGTGGAACTTGCCAAAGCGGGTGTGTTTTAATGTATATAATAAACCCATCTTTGATTCTTCTCCTGAGTGTTTTTGTTTCTATAACATGTTTAACATTTCTTAATTCAACTTTTGATTTTCACTTCTCATTGTTGAATTTGCAATGATTTCCTGCAAGTGTCTCCCTTATTTACAACACAAAACATGCAGGCTGTCATTATCCTCCCGCATGTCATTGATATCTATTTATATACATAAAGTTTCCACCTAACACATTTGTAAGGACAAATTCGGATTGGGCTGGAATGAGTATTTAATTGCTAAGTCCATTGGCAGCCTTTTGATAATCAATTACTTGTTTAAAAGAGTACTCCATTGATTTAGCATTGTGTTCTTATATCATTGTCGATTACGTAAAAAAAAATTATCAAAATCTAAGAAGAAATCGTCTTTTTTATTCCATGCGTTTTCTTGCTTTTCAGGGCATGGCACCTACCCACAATGCAACTTGATCGCTGATAGTTCAGTCAGAGATTTGAGCACGTTATTCTAGTAGCTGCTAATGTAGCCTCCATTCGCTAACCTTAAGTACAGATGAGGAGCAGGTTACAGAGGTTTGGTATGCTCACTTATCTCTAACGCCACACACCCAGATTCTTTTCATTTTCAGTTGAGGCAGTGATATTCAAGATATGTAAACAGACTTTGATACATAAAATCGGTGGAGTTCCCATTTGGGTCTTTATTATTTTATTGATATAAATATATATAGAGTAACTGTTTGTATGTAGACCTTCTAGCTTCCTTTTTCACTGGTGTTCAGTACCCACAATGACCACATGGTGGTAGCAGAGCTCAATCATAGTAGAGCTGAATGCTCATCATTCGCTCTGCTTCGTCTGTCAACATTATCAAGCAGCTCCTTAATCCATTTCAATTATTGCTTTCTCATCCATTGAGCACACCAGATTGACCTTTACCAGCTGGTCCCTAAAGGTCGTGGCGATAAAGTACAAAGGCTGGAAGTACTTTGAGATTGCGTCCTGTTTAATGTGTAAGAGGGAAAACATTTTACTATTTGACTCCTCAAACTGATTATCTGTTAAAGGGTTAACCTCTGGAGAGACAGATTTAAAAAAAAAAAAGATTGTGTGATGAATTTACTGGCTCGTAAGATAAAACACTGATGCAGTCAGCTGGAAGTGTCAACAATCACTTCCACCTAATCTTACTCCTGTTTAAAAATCCAGGAAGGAAGTATCCTCCCTATTTGTCTGTCAACAGTCCTATGCTCTATTCTCAGGTTTGGATATCACACAATGCAGGTACTGTATGTTATCCCTCACCATGAAACTTCAGGACTGGCATGAGAATTTAAGACAAAGATAGAAAACTTCAACACTATAAAACTTCCTCATCAATGTGGATTGAGGCTTTTTGAAAGATTTCATGTAAAGCCCAGCCTGCACCCAAAGACATTATTTCATACATGAACCTACTTCTAGCATCCTGCAATTTAACACCAGCAAGTAAAATAATGAACGAGGCCTGCAGGCTTCTGCACCACTCTAGCTTCTACTTTTATATTTCTGTGCTTATAACTATATATTTTTGCTACTTTATATGTTTTCTGCATATAGTTTATCTTTCTTATTCACTGTGTTTCTGGCTCTAATTCTTAGTAGGTATGAGATATTTCCACGGTGCACGTCATCACACAGCTTTTCAATCCAAGTTCCCTCCCCATTCTCTCTCTCTCTCTCTCTCTCTCTCTCTCTCTCTCTCTCTCTCTGTCAGAAACTCCCCTGTTGCTCGACACGCCATAACTTTGCGGACTGAAGCAGCAACAACAGAAGCTCCTCCAACCAGCAACACTGTTTCACCCGGATAAAGTCAACCTTGTCCATCACTGACTGACAGCACCTACTGACTGCAGGTGAGTAATGTTAATATATTACAGCCTGCTTAGGCTTCCTGCTTGCCTCTTACTGTATCTCATTTCCTACTCTTTGTGCCGATGCATGATGGGAAAACGAATCTGTATTTTCTGTGTAAGTAAGGCCAGAGGAGACGCCTTTGTTTGAATAGCTATCATGCATTAGAGTTTGCAAAGTGGTATCAAAGCGTGCAGTTAAAGAGTAACACAATGTGGAACACTCATGAACAAGAAAACTCAATACATTAAGCAAAGATCTTAAATGCTCTCTGGTGACGGCAACAAAGTGCAGAGGGTGATACAGAATAGTAGGCAACTCCTACTGAGTTCAAACACCTAAATCTCGCAGATGTCACATGCAGTCACATTTACTTGATGAACAAACTTCCTGATTTGCTCTCACTTCTTACCTCCCATTCACTCTACTCTATTTGAACATTCCTGCACAACAGTCTGTGTCCACACATGTCTAAACCTGCAGAGCCACAATTATCAACATGTACCAGGATTCATCTTCAAGAAAACTGCGCATACCATTTAGCAAATCTTAATAAAGTGACTAACCTGCTTTTTTCTCACGCTTTGTTAACGTACTTTGTCCTTTAGCTGGGAGTTGGAGTAATCTTTACATCATGACACTCTTGTCTCATGTCTCAGCTTCTACATTCTTTTTCTGCTCCTCATTGATTGTCCTGCCTGTAAAACGACATGAAAGAGTTAGAGTTATTTGAGACTTCTGACCACTTCTAGTCATGTTTTCCAAGTTGGGCTGCTGGAAAAATCTAAACGGATATTTTTCTAAAAAAGCCTGGAACAAAAAAAAAGACAAGCTCTCGTCCTGGTTCCAGGACTGTAGAATATACAAACTACAAAAAACAATCCTAAAAATGCCATTAATAATTTACAATCAAGGCCTTTCGCGTTCCTCTGTTTCACATCCTACTTCCTCTGATTCAGCACTGTTTCTCTGAAACTTAACTCCATTTTTTTATTGGCTTATAATGTATTTATTAATATATATGAATTCATTAGATTCTAGTAGAACTATGGTATGTGAAAAGACGGAAGTTATTTCATATGTGACAATACTGATAAAGTGATTATTTATTATTGTATTGTATACGTGATATATGTATATGTAACATTGACATATATGTATGTTGAATGCACATCACCAGTACGTCACCATTGTGGTGTCAGCAGTAAAGAAGTTGTGTTTAATTTTGGGGTTGGTGTTGTACTTTCTGTTTAAGAATAGGGAGCGAGGTAATTTGGTACACACAGGAAGTGTGTCCATGGGTGATGGGAAGTGACACTTCCATATTGTGCTCTGAAAGGCTCAGCTCCATCCTCTGGCCACTAGAAAAATAGAGTATAGTAGAGTAGCATCTGCTTCTTCTAAATATTTCCTGCCTAATAGAACAAACCTACAGCTCAGATGTAGAAGTCTGCAGAAGGGATGCAGACTGAGACAGACAGGCAGGGAGAGGATGGTGGGAGTCAGGGAGGTGGGAGGGTTTGCATGGTAATGTAATGTGGATCAGGAATGTGGATACACGAGACTGGAATGGGAGGGTCGTGCTGGGAAACATGCTGGGTAGAAACCGACAGGATGCCAGGGTCTTTCACATTCCACCAACTTTAAGACTCCTCAGGAAAGTCACATTTCACATTACTTCCACATGGATGTCTTCAGTTTTCAAGAGAGAGCAAATATCATCTCTAGCTAAAAAGAAAGAAAAAAAAAAGGTGTTGTTGTATTTTTTGCTTCACTGCTGGCTTGCTGGTCCTTTACAGAAGCCACAGAGAACTGGCAGGAGTGAAATTACAGTCTCTGGGCATTACAAAGCCAAAATTACAGGCCACCAAATCTGAAAGTCAGGTTTCTTAGAATATTAACTCTTGTAGATGTGTTTGCTTGATGGTTGTGTAAAGGAATTAGTTCATTGATCCATTTGTTTTTGTATTTAAAGCCTACTTACACATGTAAATTACAGGCTTCAGGTCATGAAAAGAACATTTTGACTGCATGCCTTGAAAGAATACCTATAAACTATTTAAGAAACGGTCACGGCATTTTACTATTTTCTTACCATCTAATTCACTGTTAGCTATTCCTCTCTGAAACGCAGTTAATCGCAGTCTCTTTGTTAAGGTTCTGTATCTTTATTGACAGATTCTGGACAATTATAAAGCTATTATCACAGTGTGTTTTTGTGTCTGTGTTCATGCTGCATGCAATTACTAAAGGATGCCATTAGGAGGAGGAAACAAGTGTGGCCGCTGTCAGAAGACAGTCTACTTTGCAGAAGAGGTACTCTGCGATGGGCGGAGCTTCCACAAGTCCTGCTTCCTGTGCAGTGAGTAAACTCTTTGCTTCTTCCCGTCATTGTCAACGTGGAAACCGCTGAACTTCTGACACTTGTCACTTGTCATTACAGTCACAAGTAATACTAAGCAAATGTGAGCTGTTGATCATCTACCCTCAAAGAAAAATGTAAATGCATAAGTGGCATGGCATAATAAAACAAAATGCTGCTATAGGTACCATGCATGGGTGCTAAAAAAGGGGGCAAAAAATTCAAGCTAATGTAAATACTTATAAGCATAAATGTGTAACTTGTATTCTTCTATGGCAGATTTCCTCCTGTCATAGAAACACTAACAAAGTGTTTCTCTGACTCAACTTGAAAAATATATAGGTTTCTGGAGTTGTGAGGGTTATTTGTGTTACTGCGTTGTAATCGAACATTCCTGTGATGGAATTTAGATTAGAATATGTTTCTTCTGTTCCATAAAAGGAAACTGTTAGGAGCCTATCTAAATAGATGAATGCGCTCAAAAACATGAGCACAAATATACAAAAGAATAATATGCAAGTATAGTGTGTTGGTGTGCATGCTACCGTTTTCGCAGTGGTGTGTAGGAAGAACTTGGACAGCACAACTGTAGCTGTTCATATGGATGAAGTCTACTGCAAGGCGTGCTACGGCAAGAAGTACGGGCCAAAAGGTTACGGTTATGGCCAGGGAGCAGGGACACTCAGCATGGACAAGGGAGAGTCTCTGGGTATTAGACATGAAGAGTGAGTAACACACAAACACATACACACACTCCTCGATCTCTCTTAAAGGCCCTTTATCCACGGTTTATCTCTGTCCCTATCAGACCTGCTCCTCATCGTCCCACCAGCAGCAACCCAAACCCATCCAGCCTGGCTCAGAAGTTTGGAGGGTCAGACAAGTGCCCTCGTTGTGGCAAGGCCGTCTACGCTGCTGAGAAAGTGATTGGAGCTGGGAGTGTAAGGAAAAACACAGATATAAACACGCATGTTCATGCTTGCAAAAAAATACACCCCTTTCTAAAATGGACCTTCTATTTATGCATTTATAGGCATGGCATAAGATTGGATGTTTCACTTGTGCCACATGTAATAAGAGCCTTGAGTCAACCACACAAGCTGATCGGGATGGAGAAATCTACTGCACAGGTAAAAGTTCACTTACTAAACAGAAACCCTGTGTTTGGTACTGCACATGCAATTTTGAATGCACATTTAAGCTGTTCATACTATCACATTCAACACAAGACCTAGGTTTGCCCTGTGGTTCCATACACATCTGCTGAACTGCTAAAACATATAAACACACCAGACCACATATGGTCTCTTACATACATTTACAAGCGCGTTCAAGTTCACGCTGACATTTCATTCATGGTCAACTGGTCTAGAAGTTGCAGCCAACAAGATAGTAATTGTATAGTAATCTCATGTCCGACCTGTTTTTGGTCCAGAGCAGTGAAGCCAGGCGGCATGACTCGCATTGATCCATTCAGGCGGCATTTGTCTGAAAGAGACTATGATTTGTGATATACCATTCAATACAACCACAAACTATACAGTGTGACTATTAGAAGAACAAGATTGCTTCTTAAAGTAGGGGGGACGATTGGATGCAACAATCAAATGTCCAGTCTTAAATAAAATAAATTGAACTGCAGCGGGTCTCGCAATACACAAAGATATCCGAAAGTGCACAACAAGAAAATTGGCAGGAATAGGAAAAATAGCTCAAAAGCTTGTTTCATTAATGTTTTTGTTGACTTAAAGGAACAGGCTCAGAACTCAAACCAGACTCCGGTGATTATTGAAGTGCACTTCTCTGCCTCACATAGCATTTTTGCAGGGTGCTAATATATTTCAAGTTCTAGTATCCCATGTGTTGTTTTAAACTTGGGTTTATCTTTCTAGATTGTATGCCAGGCCCAGTTAGTGTTATTCAAAGCATTACACATAAATTAAGTTCATCAAACATCTTCAACAAAACCTTTTCATGGAAGAGATTTTGACTTGTCAAAGCAGGAAAAACATTAAGAATGGCTGCATTTCATTTAGGAGAGTCAGTTCCAGGGCTCTGATCATGTGCATGTTCCCTCACTGGTATGGCCTACTGGGACACTTCATGGTCCATCTTTACATCTTTACTTTCTTGCTTTGACGATTTGTGAAAAGGGTCTATTACCTCCATTTCCATAGAGGCAGTGACGTTAAGCCCCATTCTAAATGTGTGACCACGGCACTGGACACGTAATGTTGCATTACTCACTAAGACTTTAGCAGGGAAAAAAACAAGAAAACAGAGGGAGGAGGCAGGAAAACCACAGGTGGAATTACAAACAGCTAGCGACTCAAATGCTTAAGACACGCCGTTAAACTGCTGTTAACTGAAGGATATAGCCATACAGTGTTTTTTTTTGCCATGGAGTGTTTTTTTAATCACCTTTGTTTTCTCCTTCTAACAGCTTGTTATGGCAAAAACTTTGGTCCCAAGGGATTTGGGTATGGATTGGGAGCTGGGGCGCTGGTGAATACTCAGTAGAGAGCAGACCACTGAGATCTCCGTTGACATTTCTGCAGCAAGCTGCGCTGACTGTCTTCTTACTGCAGAGGGCAGCCTGCTGCCTGTCGTCATACACCTGACTACATCGATGTGGAGATAGGTCTGGGTCTTGTTAAATAGCACCTGACAATAGCACCTGACGGCTTGATAAAGGGCTACATTATAAGATTCAACAGTGAGACATGCAACACCATCTCTGCCTCATATAGGACAAAGATGATTACTTGTGCTGTTACAGTAAATCCTGATACATAACCAACACTTCATACTGAAACATTATACTGTTTAACGCTGCATTGATGATTTGCACCTTCCCTGTTGTTTTCCTCCTTGAATGAAATCTCAGTATGTTATTAACAATACTCTATGTAAAAAATAAATGCTGCTTTTTTTGTATTTTATGCTTTCCAAACAGAATGATAATAAATAAAGTTCAAAGATGTTAGTGCCTGTTTCTTCTTAATTGAGGCAGAAAATACATAAGAACATATGACGGAAGGTGTGGGTGTGTGTGTGTGTGTGTGTGTGTGTGTGTGTGTGGGTGTGTCGATAAATATCCCACACTCATTGTATCCATTCCTCTCATAAAATGGCAGTGACGCATCACAGTGCTGGTATAAATCCAGTATCTTTTAAAGTTCAGGGAGTTTCACTCCACCCATAAATCTATTACATGCCATGCAGCCACCAAGGATGTGAAGAATGCCAAAACGTTTTTTAGGTGCCATGATTAAACTACCTCCTATGAAAACAGTGCAACTTCAGATGAATCAGCAAGGAAGGCTTTGAAGTTTGTTAACCAGTTTCTCCACTTAATTTAATTTCATCATTTTTCAGTTGGCTTTCATTGGTTTCAAACATGCCTTCCTATTTCAGGAGGTGCGGTCCTTTATGTACAGTATAATGTATATAAATATAAAACAATTTATCAGAACTGGGAATGCTCAGGTGCAAATACACTAAACTGTAAATAGTTTTCAGAAAAATAATGATTAATTGACTGATTAGTCATCGGTTTATATCTCCCGAATGAAGACATTCATTTCTAACACTGTGTTTCTCTCTCACACTCACATATTGCAACATGACTTCTCTATCCACCCTGCCACCCACTCGCATTCCAGCTCTCAAAAGAGACACAGGATGTCACTTAACTTGATTCTAATAACCTTTTTTTAAAAAGTTGACTTAAAACTACTTTTACTTGCTATAAACAGGTGCATGTCCTAAGTGGGAGGTGGCAAAAACCATAACTGTATTTCACACAAATACAATAACATACAGTGCTGTAAAATCACACTGTCTACGTGCGCTCACTGACACACACAAAGACACACACACGCACACGCGCGCGCGCGCGCGCGCGCGCGCAGGGAATTTCATAAACAGCCCGGATCTCCTCCTGCCGTCACCAGGAGGAGGCGGGGTGGGTCCACAAAGGAGCCGGGCATGTTCAAACATATCCAGGCAGACCAGCCTACCAACCTCTACAGACTGTTTTCATTGTGCATGGATTGCAATTATAAACGCCGACTATATGAGCTTTGTTCTATTGGCTGTTATTATTAATGACATAGCTCAACCCGATATGCTTTCTTGAGTTGACACTTGGCGCCGCACAGTAACACATGAGATGTGTGTTTAATGGATACATCTTGGGATCACTGCTGAAGACTTTCTAAATTCCCGGCTTTTGTGTGGCCATGTCTTTCCCGGCCAAAGTGATGAGAGACGGGCTGCTGGAGAAGCGCAGCAGCGGGCTCCTCCAGCTGTGGAAGAAGAAGCGCTGCGTGCTTACCGAGGAAGGGCTGCGCCTGCATAACTGCAAAGGCGGCGGCGGAGGTGATGCTCCGAGCTCAGCTTGGAGCTCCAAAGCCAAGGAGCTCCGTTTTGAGCGCATTGACACCGTGGATTGCGTGGAGTACAAGCGAGGGCTGGTGTATTTCACCGTGGTCATGGCTACGGGTAAGGAGATTGACTTTCGGTGTCCGCAGGACGGCACTGCGTGGAACGCGGAGATTGCTTTGGCACTGGTGCGCTATAAGAACCTGCAGGCTGTGCAAACGGGACGGAACAGGCACCTGTCCGCAGCACACCTGGGCAGCACTGGGGAGGATGAGGAGCTCTGACCTGGTGAAGGTAAGTCTTCCTCGGATGGAGGTGAATTATACTGGCTGTCATAAACATTTGGAAAATAGGATTGACAAGGTTATTCTATGTATTAACTTATTTAGACTTACAAATTTATTTTGGGTGTGGGGGACAGTGTGGCACCACACCCTCCCATAGCTGGAGTGTCTCAGGTTCACAGTACCAACTTTGTGTCCGAGATTGACATGAAACCCAAGTCAAAGTATCACTCAGACACATCAAGGGTAAATGTATACGTTTTATAAATTGAAAACTGCCAGATGTTCTGAACCATTTTCCACGGAGAAAAAAAAAAAAAAAAAAAAAAAAAAGTCTTCAATCAGTTCAGCCACTGACTTCACTGATCATCTCCCCTCCTGTGGTCAAAGTTGAGACAAGGTGCGTTGATTGGATGGAATGAAAACACAGAGACTCTTGAGGTGGCACACAGCTGAGAGGCACTCAAGCTAAAGGTCATTTACAAGTAGTACCGGTGTTTGTGTGTAGATCAATGTAGATGTTCCACTCTAGTGTGAAGGCCGTGTCAGCTTTCATTACTAGTCATCGGCCTTAACTGCACCACAGTCGTCTTAGGACACAAACACTCTTTCACTTGAGGACATAATTAAGATGCAATGTGAGCCTCCAAAATAACATCTGCCTGCCTCTCCCTCACTAGGCAGCCAAGTATTTTTAAACACACACACACACCAACCTTCTCTTATGTATTTAGCTGACATAGACAATTGGACATTTGGGGCTAGGAGAGCTCGGCGCCACAGACATCTTTTTCAGCTTTTCCACATTTAGAACACAATCAGTGGTGCCATCTCACGACAACATGACACGTTATTTACTGAAACTGGTCACTGACGTCTCAAATGGAACTGAGTGTGCAAGTCTGAACTATGAGCTCATGGTCCAGGAATCCACAGCGATGCTTCCTTAAGAGAGCTGCAGTAGTCAAGTGCCCAAATTAACTCAGTAGCTGTGGTAACAGTGTAACAAGTCACTACAAATGCACTTTGTAGAACACTATCAGCCACCCCAGTGTCTAATGTATGAAGTAAGAATTGAATATTACAAATGTGCTCTTCTCTTTTTCTCCAGGCTTTCTACTTTTTGGGAGTGAACCAATCAGAGTGGGGAAGGGTGGAGGACGTCGGGGCCATCGGCTTGATTCTGTCGCACAGAGCATGATGGGATGTACAGAACGGCCATCAGTATGGATTAAAAGGCCGTGAACAAGTGTCACAGACACTCTTCCTGTCTTCCTTCATGAGCTTACTCACACTGTTACACAAAGCCTAGGAATCTGATGCGTAAGCAGCATGGAAAAAAGTATTTTTCTGAGGTCATTTTGGAGGCCGCTGTGTAAGGAAATAAACATAGCGTTTATTTATTATTGCGTTTATGAAAGAGACAATGGAGGCTGGACACTGTTTAACCCTTGTGCCTGGAGGTTCGAAAAATATCTTCCATTTTTCTCCAACGTTTTCTAACATTGCTGAAACAGGAGTCACTTTATTTCTTAATTCTTGCTTTCGATGGAAACGCATCACTGTTTGACTGGCTTAAAAATAAATTGTGAAAGACTAAACGGATCTGCGTGCTTTTGCTAAAGTTGAACATGAAGAAGAAATATTTTTCTCATATTCATTGCACATTTTATTCTATATATTTGGTGAAACCTTGTACAGTATTAAAATCTTAAAACAATGAAATACATTCTTGTCAGTAATCCTGGAGTGTTTTTATTTTAGAACAATACTTCCTTTCTCTGGAACATATAATGGCTCTTGGAGCAAAATGGTCAGCTGCAATATATTTTAGGTTCTGCCCATTAATTGCTAAGCTCATTATGTTTCCAGTTGTGGTGTAACCTTGCTGTTATAGCCTCTGGAAAATACACATCCTCAGATACACACACAAACACACACACAGAGTCAGGACAGCTTTTGTTCTGAGCAGTGTGGAGGACTAATGAGACACGCAGTGAGCCTGAGGCATGTGCACACAAACATCCACCCACACATACTCATCTACAGAGGCCTTACGTGCACACCCAGCATGAAATTCAGCAAGGTCTCAGGATCAGCAGACTCGTTAGCGGAGGGCTATATACAGTATATTGTTCATTCAAGCATGTGTTATGTGTGTGTATGTGTCAAGAACATAGCAGTGTGTGTGTGGCTGTGGAGCTCGGTACAGGTCAGGAATAAAGGGTTGATTGTGTAGCAACTTCTCCCGTTACTGTGGAAAACCCCAAAGCTAGCCACACCGCATGAGTCAGCAAGGGACCAGGAGCACCACAAGGAGTGGATACACCCAGCGTTGGTGTAAACACTGTTTGGTCTAAACAAACAAAGACATTAACAAAATGTTCTAGAGACACTTTGATAAGTTATATTGATGCAAAACTAAGGCATTTCCACCGGAAATCTGTGGAGAAGCCCAAGATAGTGGTTATGAACAACACATAATTTAAGATACATCATTGATCATGAGAACGGTCATCATCAACTTCCATCATAATGGTCAAAGCTGTTATATACTAGTTTCGAACTTTCATTATTTGAATAGGCACCTAACCAAAACACAATTTTTATTGAAGATTTATAAGGTGATGTATACCACTTGTGCGATCACCTGCCCCCCTTTCAAAAAGTCAAAATGGGTCTATGATATGAGGGGTGGAGTACAAGGTCCAGTCCTCCACAGTGTGTATGTTAACACTACTCAGTGGAATGCCCTGTCTAAACATCATAACCTTTGTCCAGGGTGTCCTGCAATTTCATAAACCAAATCCTGGAAGATGAGCTGAACTACAGGTGAATGGGTTTTAGTCAGAACAGGACCGACATTATGGCAAATTTAATTAGTGTATTGTAGTGCTTGTAGGAAGAGAAAGAAAGAAAAATCATGTGTGTGCGCACTTCTTTGACAAAGAATCACTCTGCAAAAATGTTTTGCAAGTCTTCTCCTCAGGCTTCTGCTGTCTGCTGTGTGAGTGCTCAACCACTAGAGGTCTGCCGATCTCCTGTTGAGTGAAGAGAGCTTCTCTATTCACTCTTGTATGGCTTGTTGTGTGTGTGAACGTTTTTGGCAAGTGTTCATGTAGTGCAGGCTGCTAATTGCTTTTTTAGTGTGTTATTCTTTTGGTTGATATTCTCTTCAACCCACCTTGACATACTTTACAACATACTGTATAAACCTGACATACCATATTACTGTGTGGAATGGTCATACTTTATTTTCTCTTTCCTTTAGAAGGACCGTGATCTGAGTGTCTTAATGTTGTATAGATGCAATACTCTTACATTGAGAATGAAGGCTTGTCTTGCCATCACATGCCTAAAATGTAAGATAACATGTACACATTTTAAAAATAGCATCATAGTCATTTGGTGATTTTTGCCCTGGTGATTATCTACCAGTCAATTTGGAATTATTAGCAAGTGTCAATTCTGTCTTCTGCGTTTTGGTGGTGGGGCTCTACTTTTGTTTTCATTTGAGTAACAGACAGCGACAATTTGTCTGTCAAGAGTGCGTCTCTGGAAGGCTTGATGTAAGGCATAAAAATCCCAGGGGCCTTCCTGCAAGCATGTCTAGCATTTTGATCTGCCCTTCGGGGTTTAAGTGTGGATAAACAAGACTAGACGAGTCTACAGCCATGCCAGCGGCTCTGTGAGCCTGTACTTGGGCACAACAGTGCTTTTAGCTAAATGCTAATGTCTGCATGTCTACATTTGCTCATTAGCAATAAGCGCACAGTAAACAGCGAACGCTGATTTTGGCCTGATTTTGACATTATGATTCATCGTCTGGGCATCATGAATGTCTGTGCAGAACTGAATGCACTTACTAGATGTCAAGGCATTTAAGTAAACAACAAAAATATAAAACTCGTGTTGGAGCTATAGAGGAAAAAGTAATGGGATCATCAAAGAGTCAACCTCTGGGGATCACGGATGTCTTCTCAAATTGCATGGCATTCCGTGTAATAGCTGTCGAGATATTTAGGTCTGGACCAAAGTGGTGGACTAACAGACAGGAGCTGCCATCCATAGAGCCACTAGTGTGGCTAAAAGTACTGTATAAAAACATAGAGGATTCGTTACATGGCACAGGTATTGTTCCTCTCTCTCTCTTCAAGCACTTTTTACTGATATACTTAAAAGTTGTTTTTTTCAATCAATCGGCATGAATTCCCTTTACAGGCCACCTTTGACCAGTATAAACATAAAAATTCCTGCCTATAGTTCCGAATTATGCTTATAGTTCGTCATCCGAGTTGCCTTCATTGTCCATGTGTCGTGCACAGGCCAAATCTCTAAGCTCTAACTGCTGGTCCCTTATAATGAATCTGCAAGAGACAAATGGGCAGGGCAAGATTAGGCAGTAAGAGAGATGGGGTTGACTAATTATAGCCTCCACTAACAAAAGAGAAAGCGATACAATAGGGTGGGGAGGGGTCAGGGGGGTGCAGTTAAATAGAGGGACACCAATTCGTTGGCCTCATCTCTGATCATCCGACCTCTGCTGTTGTCACGTCTTTCTGTCCGCTGCTTCTGACACAGGTAAGGTCCCTTCATAGTGTTATTTCTTTCTTTCGTGCATATATGGTCCACAAACCGAATGGATGGCAGTTTAATATAAATTTGTCTGGTGCAACTATTTATTTGTAGCCTTCTTCCAAGTTTTGAAAATATCCTGGATCTATTGTTTTTTGCAATGGAAATATAGACTAACAGGAGGATGAGTGCACAGTATATGATGCCTATTCAGTAAACATGGATATTAGTAGCGCTCTGATATGAAGTGTTTGGATGTTAATTTGTCAATAGCAGGGGGCTTTTCATCCTTGGGGCTGTGGCTGTACCTAAACCATAAGGGCATCAGCCAGAACAGGATGATTAATTGAAATAATACAAGGTGGTTGGTTTAAATCTGTACCAAAGCATCTCTGTTCAAATCCAAGGCCGACGTGAACTTTCCACAGCACCGTGGGCTGTTTTTCTCATTGCCAACTTGGCTGCACCACAGAGGCTCATGAGCATCATAAGCATCCATGAGTTACTGGCGGTAAATCCCTGATCCAGGCCGGGCACCCTAGCACACAATCACCCTCCACAGCTGTCTATCAGATGTCCCCTGATCTATTTGGGGAGACAGGCCACTCTAAATTCCTCTCCCCGAGATAATCCTGAAGAGAAAGATGGGGATGGGAGATGGGAGAGATGGGTATCAGTCTGGAATCTTCCCTAATCCGTTGGATTTGCTTGTAACCCCATCATGCAAGGAGGTCTTAGGTGCGGTCATTCTCAACTGGACTCAACCAGTGAAATGGAAGAGGGACATTAAGAGAGAAAGGGTGAGAAGAGGTGAGACGGAGAAGGGCTTAGTGCTGAAAATCACTTGTTGATTTGATAAATGATGAGGCTCATGAGGAGGGGTAAGCCAATGTGAAAACAACACTATGAGCTGACAAGCCCACTTAAAAGGCAGTCTCACCTTACGCCTTGTTGTCATACCTTTCATGATATTTTACATTAGGTAGACAACAATATTTTCCAAGCAAAACTGTCCACAGTGAAGTCTGAGAATATGTGAGTTTCTCTAATGTGTATTTTTGACGCAACACAAAGAAAATGCTGTTCACCGTTTCTTGCTCTCACAAGAAATTCAGTCATGTGAAACTACGATGTTTCTACAACATGCACAAATTAGTTTTTATAAGATATGAAAAGTAGACGCCCCACTTCTATGAAGTATGACAATCAAGTGTCAAGAGAGCATTTAGAAGCAGCAGAGTAGAAGTCAGTAGAGTTTTTCTATGATTGGCCTGCTGACAGCTTACAATCATTGAAACAGACAGTCTGAGAGCGCGCTCATAGAGCAGAGTGGAAAGATGATCTGGCCTTCCAAAGGCTACGCGAACAAACAATGACAACTGTTCAGTGTGTGTGTGCGTGTTTCTAATTTCTTCCGTCTCTCCTCCAGTGAGATCTAATCAGCAGGATGCCTGAGCATGTGTGAGTGATCAGGCTTTGTGGTCTTATTTTAGATCATTTACTCATTCACACACATTATTACCATTATTATTATATTTTTGAGCTTTGGTTAGCAATAATTTTGTTTTTTCCTTTACATTAAATCTTTTCTCTTTCTATTTTATAGGCAAGAGGTAAGACCATTTTTATCACTATTAAAGTATTTCTAAATGCTATAAATAATCATTTATTTAATATATACATACATACACATACATATATGTGTGTAATATCATGAATTATGCTCTCCATCCAGAGGAAGCCAAAGATCTCAGCTTCAAGGAAGCTGATGCTCAAGGTAAGAGAGATCATGGACCGAATTTTTCTGCCAAACTATAATGTAATACATGTGTTTGACCACAGGAGAGCAGCAGAGGTCATGTTTTTAAAAGCTGTACTGTATTTTATCTTCTGATACTTCTTCTAAACTCCATAAACATAATGTGCTGATGTGCTTTACCAGAGCAATGTAAAAGCATCCAGCATTACATTGCATTATATGTCCATTCAAATTTGTGCAGAGTCTGATGGTGGCAAGAGCCAAGGAGGAATTGGAGCAGGAGGTTGTGGTTAAAGAGGAGGAGAAACAGAACTACCTGTCAGAGAGAGCTCCTCCGCTAAACACCAGCAGCCTGAGCCTTGCACAGCTACAGGTAACTTGGTCTCAAATTCCCAGAATTCTCCCATAAAAGAATACTCCACCAAACAGAGTTTTCTACTTCAGCAAATTCTCTTAAATCAAAGGAATTCAGGGCACTGCAGCTCCTTCATATACAGGATATACAGTATGACGCCCTGCAACTGACCGTTTTCCAGATGCACAAATTTGAGGTTGCTTTTGAAAACTTTTTTATAACACAAGTTTTTAACTTTTGTGTCTTATGTGTGTGTGTGTGTATACGTATAGGACCTCTGCAACGAGCTCCATTCCAAGATAGATGTGGTGGATGAGGAGCGATACGACATTGAAGCTAAAGTCACGCTCAACACACGTGAGGTATACACTTCCTCAGCCTATTTCCATGTTGGAAATGTAAAGATCATATAAGCAGATGCAGTGTCACAATGTCCCCATGAGAACATCTTCTGAACAGTACTGATGGTAATTTCCATTCAACTATCCTTCCTTGATCCAGATTAAAGACCTGAACATTAAAGTGTTGGACCTCAGGGGGAAATTCAAGAGACCTAGTCTTCGTCGCGTTCGTGTGTCTGCTGACGCCATCCTTCGCTCACTGCTGGGCTCCAAGCACAAAGTCTCCATGGACCTCCGGGCCAACCTCAAGTCTGTCAAGAAAGAGGACACTGAGAAGGTGTGTGCAGAGGGAAATAAAAGACCAAATACACTCGGGCATGCCTGTACAAAACACAAGCAAACCAGTGCAAGCAGGATGTGTACCTTCCTTAGGGCAAGCGAGCAAGGTAGCTACTGTGAAGTTTCAGATACACACATGACATCAGCGCTTCAAGTGCCATAAAACACCTGAAAAGTGTGTTTGTGTGTGTGGAGCGTGTGTTTGAGATACCGAGCGGTAGGTCAGTGCAGGGCGCGACCGCGCGCTCGTGTGAGAGGAAGTACGGTACACAAGACAATGAACCCATTGTAGAGAGAAGACTAGCTTTTGTGAGCGGTTCTGCTCCATGGTCAGTGTGTGTTTGTGTGCGTGCATGTACATGTTCAGATTAACCAATGCAAGTGTGTATCTGTGTGTGTGTCTGCATGGATATGTGAGTCTGTATTAGGTGCTGTAAACCAGTTATACTAGCATGGTTATAAAATACTCTCATAGGGGATTCCCAGTTGACAACATTGGGCCTCAAAGGCTGAGACACAACAATGATGATAATACCTCCTCTACTTCGCAGTCTCTTTTAAAAAAAAAAAAAAAAAACAGGAAAACGACTGCTCTCATTCTTTTATACCATCTAACTCTCCACTGTATCCATCTGCAGAAGAGGCCAGTCGAGGACAGCGACTGGAGGAAGAATGTGGAGGCCATGTCAGGGATGGAGGGAAGGAAGAAGATGTTCGATGCTGCAAAGGGTCCCGCCCAGTGAAAACCCAGAAGGTGATGGGCTGGTGTCATGTGAGCGGCATCACGTAGACTGCATCTACTGCAGCTTCGACATGTCTCTTTAATGCGGTCATTCTTGTGTATGCTCCTGCTATGTCCCCACTCTCCTGAATGGTCTTCTCCACTTTCCTTAAGAACTGATCCGTTTGCGGTTGCTTGATATGCTGTTAAAAATGACTTTATCTGTGTGCCATTTTCTATTATTTGTATTGTTCTCATAACTGAACCCCAGAGATTTAGGCTTATATTTGTAGAGCAAAGTTTTAAAAAAAGGCAGCTTGTATCTTCAGAAGGCAATTGTGGATAGTAATGTAATTTAATCAGCAGGCCAAATGATATTATAGCCAATAATAATAATGATAATAATATGTTCTGACCAAATTCAACTGCATCTTTGATATTATTGCTGGGTGATAAAACTGTAAGCATGGTGTGTGGTTTTGTAAACTGTAACAAAATGGCGTCATCAGCAGGATTTACAACAACAACAATTAAACACACCAAATGTATCTTCATTTATTGGTGCTTTTCTCATTGTAAAACTGTGCTAAATGAACAATGGCTTTCTTTAAATAAATGCAAAGAAAATCAGGGTGATTAAAGTCTTCTCGTTACTGCCGTCTTCCCTTTGCAGTACTGCAAGCGTCATATGTTAGAGACACATCAATACATATCATACATATCAATGTTCCACTCAGGATACATTGGAATCAATCATTCTTTTTGGTTCTAATTAGAAAATGTACATGCAAATCTAAGATGGCGAACGTGGTAAGCATTAAATGTGCTAGACATCAGCATTAGTGTCTTAGCATAGCATGCAACATGATCATTTAGCTCCAAGCACTGCTGTGACAAAGCACAGCCCAACAAGCAACTAGCATGGGCTGGGGACTCTGCAGACATTTTATATTGGAGGAATATAAAAAGGAACATAAGGACAAACTAACTCATGACTCTAAGATAGAGAGAGAACATAGAGAGAACATTTCTGCAGATAGGCGTACTGTATGCATTTGCCTGCTGTCCACACCAGCATCCTGTCCACAGCTCCGGCTGCTATCTGTTTTGCATGTGCATAAAGCACACACTGACAAGTGCTTCCGTATTGGTGCTTTAATCATTATTGGCTTAATCCTGCGGGACGCAAAGAACCTGCAGTATTCATGGGTCACTCAATGTTTTCATTCAAATGTTCACTGCAGCGACACAAAATATGTTTACAATGACAGCACTAATGCACGCTTTGCTTCTTTGGCTAGGGAGTGACGTGACAAGCCTTAAGCCAGACTTCTCCAAATCCTGCATGAGTGAAAGCATTCACACAAAAGAAC
Organism: Anarrhichthys ocellatus; assembly: GCF_004355925.1. Lineage (NCBI taxonomy): Eukaryota > Metazoa > Chordata > Actinopteri > Perciformes > Anarhichadidae > Anarrhichthys > Anarrhichthys ocellatus. The sequence continues at coordinate 10,025,880 of NW_022280035.1, read as the reverse complement.
TGATCTGGATAAGCATTAAGGAGCTACATCTGTAGTTGTGATAGCAGCTCATCCTGTTTATTGTGGCCTCATGGCATGCACTCTGCACAGAATAAAAGAAACGGGTACAGGTTTGGTAATAAAGCCAGGTGAGGTGGAGGGTGTGTGAGTTGGCCTGAGCCCGAGCCTGGGTCAGAGTCCGACACACCGGGCTCCGAGGAAAGGACAGGTGTGGCCTCACACAGCAAACAGTCTGAATCACACTGTAAAGAGACCCACTGCTCAATGCAACAAAGCATCTAAGCCCAGTTGGACACAAAACATAGTTACATACTTTTACTATTGAACATCCAAATCAATCGCCATTTCTTTTTTTTAAAACCTGTTTTCACTCATTTTTGTTGCTCGTATTTTGTATCTTTATCTCTATTTAAAGTGTATTTTGTTGTTAATATCCTGTGTGTTTGATCGTTTGCAAACTTTTTTCTAAAGCGCTAAAGAAAATACTATACAACCTTTTTCTGCTTAAATTAGTGATTATTTAGTAATTGCTGAATAACTATTGATTTACATATAACTTCCCATGTTCCCATTACGTAAATTTGACTTTTCATGATTACTGCGTATTGTGTTAGCTTTAACTGTATCGCAGCAGTCTCTCTCTCTCTCTCTCTCTCTCTCTCTCTCTCTCTCTCTCTCTCTCTCTCTCTCTCACACACACACACACACACCTTTGTGGTCATGTGACACCTCGGTGAGCTGCACCGGGGTAAAGGTGGACTGCTTTGTGCTGCACTGACTGTAATTTGACTGCCACAAAGTCAGTCGACTCTTCTCTGTCTGTGAGCAAAGCTCTGCTGGGAACTTCTATATTTTTGAGTGCAATATGTCCATCAGTCGGAAGAACTGGTCGGCTTTGTCCAGGTAAGACTACATCTGGAGATGTTTTAAAGAGAATATGAAGCCTGTGTTTCAGAGTAGCTGCTGCTTTATGACAGTAGACGTTATAAAGTTTAACTTTAGTCACTGAACTAGAATACATGCAGCTCACTCTTGCAGTCAAGTGGAACAAAAGCCAGTTTACATTATAATATCTAATATGCAAATCCACAGTAGCATAATGAAACAGCTATATCATATTATTACAGGTACTTTTATCTTTGCTGTTATGTTTGAAGACTATGCTATAAAGTCACAGTTGTCTTTTTTTCAGGTTAAAGTATAGAGATAACTGGTCTTACCCTTGAATTAACATGTTCCTCCACAGGAAACATCAGCCCACTGTAACTGGCTACATACGTCCCTGTATAATACTAGACTGACTGTCTGGTATATTTGAAGTTGTTCAGACAAGCAACCAACTGTGACTCTACCTGTAAACAGTTGATGAACAAGTAAAGCAGGTTCTGTGTAACTGGTATAACAGCGATCTGTCTCTTCCAACAACCAAAATGAACATTTAATAGGATTCATTTCTGTAGTTTTCATGAAAACCATTTTGTGTTTCTCTGCCTCCATTTAATTTTCTGTTTTACATCCACGTTCTCTAAATATTATGTACATCTCCCGTGCGCGTTATGACTCTGTCCTCAGCCTAGCGCGCCAGTGGACAGTGGAGGATGAGGAGGAGGTGGAAAGAGAGAAGAGGAGGAGGGTGAAGAGCTCGAGCAGTCCCGCAGAAGATGATGACTTCAGCCAAACAACCGGAGACACGCCTACCAGTGACAGCACCTTTGGGACAGACTCCACAAGTGCTATGTCCCAGGGCCTCAGCAGGTTATTCTCACGATTTAATACAGAGCTTTATTCATTCGAACTTGTCAAAGCTTGATTTATAGACCATCTGAACAGGATTCTGTTGCTTTAGCTCTGCTTGTTTACACATCGCTACTATCTCTCTCTTCTTCTATCTTTCCATTTCACTCTCTCCATCTCTCGCTTGTTAGAGGACCATAGAGATGCTGCCTTGTCAGCAGATAGATTTCAGAGGCAGGGAGAGGGGATTCTTACCCTTTTGCCCCATGGGAGTGTGTCATCTGTATACTTTTCAAACATGTGAATCCTGACACCATGTATAGAAAGTATGAAAAGCTATCAAAAACACCACCAGCTGAGCTCCTGGAGCAGAAGCAGTCTTCAAAGAGAGAGAGGAACTGTAGAGCCTTTCATTAGAGAAACCTGATCACACACACACAAGACTGACAGGTCCTTTCCCTCATTAGAGAAGATCCGTCGTATCTATCGGTCATTCACGAGTGTGCATATACCGTTTCTTTTCAGTGTGGAGCAGGTGCAGCTAGACTTTGTGGACATGCTGCGTGTCCGAGATGAAAAGCGGAGGATGAGGCACGTGGAGACGCTGAGACAACAGAAGGAAGTAGGGGAGGATGAAGCGGAGGCCTGCAAAGGAGGAGCCAGGGTGGAGCTACTGGGGGACATGGATGAGCATCAGGGTAGTGTGTTGCCCTCTGTGAAATCCACATCCAGACCACAACCACCCCCAAGGTCAGCCTCCGACAGCCCCACCACCAGCAGCGCCAGCAATACCAGCACTTACGTCACAAACAGACAAGTAAGACCGGAGTTGCCTTCCAGCAGAGTGAAAGAAATGTTTTGTTATCATGGTTAATATGTTATAACTCAACTCAGAGGCTAAAGCCATGCAAGCTGTTCGATAAGGCTGCACCTCACATGCTTTGAGCTAAATGCTAACATGCTCACAATGAAAATGCAAACATACTGATGTTAAGCTGGTGTAATGATTGCCATATATAGGTTAGCATGCTAGCATTAGCTAACTATTATAAAACAAGTACAGCTGAGGCTGATGGGAGTTTTGCAGATATTTGGTCATAAACCAACGCTTTAAACAAACTGAGATTTTGACGTGATGGATCGCCAAAGGGATTAGGACACATTGTGAACCAACTGTTGTGCTAATCTAGGCAGTAGATGTTGAAATATTTCAGGGGATAAGGGAAAACTTTGGCCTGCTGGTGATGCTAAAGGAAAAGTCACAGAATCAGCAACGTCATTATGATTCATCCTCTGGGGACCATGAATGTCTGAGAAAACTGTGATAGCAATCCATCAATAGTTGTTGAGATGATTCAGTCTGGACCAAAGTGGTAGACTAACCGACCCACATTACCATCACTACAATTGAATACACTGCCTTTACTGACGTTTGACGAGACAGGTAGACAAACACTCTATTAATGCTTCTCTCAGTCACAACACAGTGCTGCCAATAATGCCACCCTGCAGTGTGATAAACACAGTTAACTCTTACCCCACGCAGAGGGAGAGCCATGTTAATCATTTTCTACATTCTAGAAAAACAACAGCTTCTTTTCCGCTCAGAGTATACTGATGTTGCAAGTCCTGTTAAGATGGAAAGAGCCAGTGTGCATTATTAACAATATTTAGGTGAACAAACCCAGACAAAGAGAGTGCAAGAGGCTCACACACATACACACATGCATGCCATACATATTTGCTAACAACTTTGGTACATTTTCTTTCAATATGAAGGCATCAGAATATAAAAAAGGATGATAGAACTAAAATACTGTTTGGATCATCACCCGTCTTATTACTGGACTGGACTTGCACTCTTTTCCGTGAATCAAATGACCATGCAAATCATCTATAAAACTTTGATAAGGCGTGCTTAAGGTCATAATATGAACTTTATCTTTCATTACACTGAGAGGCGGCTCTAATTCAGGCGTCTATAATTCAGTGTATCTGCAAATTAGGCCATAACCGTACAGTGTTATGTATTGTGAGGCGTGTCTCAGGTGGCTCTGTTCAAAAGCTTTTATGCTGTGCGCTCACGTCTCTCCTGTTTCTTTCTTTGTTAGCACGAAAACGAAGAGTCGACGCGCAAAGACCCTGATCTCAAGCCATCGTCCAACCCGGCTCGCAAGTTTGTCAGGTCAATGAGCACAACTTAATGTCTATTCTTTTTTTCGTATATGAGTCATCGGGAAGAATCAAATGCAGATCAAACATTTCTTTAAGATAAGATAAAGGTTCAACACAGGGAAGTTAAAGTGCAGCAGGAAAAACAACAGTGTAGTAGAGCAGTGAAATAGCAACCAGAAGTCAAATATGTGTGTGTACACACACACACACACACACACACACACACTCACACACACACACACGCCTTTATACATGTTTCTGTCTAACCAAGATCTGCTGGCAGGATAGCTGGAGAGAATATTCTCTAAGAAGCTTGGATAACAAGACATTGAGGCAGCATTGGTACCTCTGGTTTTCTGTTTGGATACAGACAGCTTCCCCATGGCATCATTTTATTGGTTTGATGTATTATGAGCATTATGAGTGAACACAGAATGTAGAAAACAATATTTCAAAAGGTGACAAAGGTGAAAAGGTTGCAGTAAAGACTCTAATACTCTGCAGCTTTACAGTCATCTGGATCAGTTGTTGCTTCCTCATTCACATCTTCAACTGACCTTTCATCTCACTCGTTTTGATGTTGCAGTTCTATCTCCATCTCATTCGACAAAAGCCCCTCGGCCAGCGGGTGCGCAAGTCCCATGAGCCCTCGCTCCCCTACGGCCGCCTTATCACCTCGAGAACACTGGCCGTCGCCTAGCCAGAGCCCCTCTCCTCGTGGCCCTCAAAGCCCTGTTCAGAATGGACACACACAGCAGGTAGGTCAGCCGATATCATTTAAAACATAACTATCTGTGCTTCAGGTTTTGCTTGTCTCATGGAGTTTGGCTGCACAGTGCGGGCACCACTGCTCATCAATTAAATAAAGCAACAGCACCCTCTGGTGATTAAAAGAGTAAATGTCGCAGTCTTAGCGCCTACAACAACTACTGTATCATTGGCTCCATAGTTTTACCTGCAGCTTGCACAAAGTAAACAGTTTTGAAGAACAGAGGAAATGCTCGCTGGAGCTCATCCTCATCTGAAGATGAAGAGTTGAATCTGATCATAAGTAGAAGTAAATTATATTTTACTTTAACTCAGACCGGGATGAACGGCTCTTCCTCCAACGGCAACTTTGAACAGACGGCCAAACCTGCGTTGGTCAGACAGAGCTCAAGGACTATATCTTTCAGGGTAACCACATCTAACCTACACACACACACACACACACACACACACACACACACACACACACACACACACACACACACGCACGCACACCTTCTCCCTTCTAAATGCCAACATTAACTTTTGCCTATTTGACTGTTAAAACACCATGTAATCTTGCATCAGCTGTTAGACTATCAGTTGAGGGTCATTTGCTTGTGCCACTCAAGCTTCGGGCTTATGCTAATAGCTGAAGCAATATTTACCAGCTTTTACTGCTGACTAGTTGCTTTGTTAACTCATCACAAGAGACCGGATGACTGTGTTGGTCATCAGCTGCTGATATTTGGACGACTGTCTGCTAACATTCACATATGCTCGGTTTAACAGATGATGAGGAAGAAAGAAGAGGAGATTGCACCGCTGCAGAGGAGGTAAGAAAACACTCGTCTTTATTTTGAGGCTATTTATTTCCGTCCATCTCGGGTTGATTGATGAGTGCTTTATTCTCTTGTAGTGCGAGTGTGAGGATGGCCTCCAAGACGTTTGAATCGAACACAGTAAGAGTCTTGGCTTTATAGTTTCTAATTTCTGAGTGAGATTCACAGTCATCGCTCTGCACCGTGCACAGGAAGGTGTTCTTTCATTATTAGTTGAGTACAGAGATCGCAGATGTTTACTTCGATAATGTATGTGTTAAAGTATAGATGATTAACAGTGTGTGTAATGTTAATTATCCAGGACCAAAATGAAGATGAAGACAAAACATCATCTTTCCAGAGAAAGTGAGTTTCTTTAGCCAAATTATTTTTTTTGTACCTCTTTCTAAAGTTTTTATTATTGTTATTCTAGTCAAAGTAAGGGTACCCAGATCGAACCAGGCTTATGTGCATTCTGTTTTGTCCAGCTCCAAGCAGAGGATTTCATCCAGGTCCATCAAGGAGAAGATGGAGAGACTGGCTCAGGCTGCACAGGTCAGACTCTCTGCAACAAAACAGAAGTCAACTCAAGTAACAATCATTTTCATACTTTTATATCGACACTGATGTTTTTTCCCCCTCAACTCTTCTCTGCTTCCTATACGTGCGTAGAAGTCAGAAATAATGCGATCTCCAGACGTGGCCCAAAGGACACTGTTCCTGCTGGATGAGGTGTCCAGGAAGAGAGGCCTCTTTGAGAAGGAGCAGCAGGCAGCGAGCCCCACCAGCCCGGGAGTTTCCAGACAGGTACATTTACACTCGTCGGCTCTGCGTGTGGCATCAATGCAGGCGTTGATATCATTAGCACGGACGGGTTATAATTATTTCACATCTCTGTTGGAAATTCACAGGAATTTAGGAGCTTCACATCAGGAATGTCAGACCGGATCAACCGCTGGCTCGACAAGGCCAACGATACTGGGTCTACCCAGAGTCCAACTGTAAGGCTATTTGCATTGTCACGTGTCTGTTTAAAACTGCGTCATGTAAGGAGGTATGCAAGTAGCATGTGGCAGCTAGAGGGCAGTAGCACTCTATCAGCCATACTGTGTGTGACTCAAGTGTTCTGAGCAGGATATTCTTCTTCTTCCTGCTTACCTATGATCAGTAAGCCCTGACCTAACCAATTCAGATAACATTCCTTATTGTTCTTTCTCCTCTAGTTCCAGCAATTATGATTATTTAAGATTAAATTCATTGCAAACATCAGTATGTTTAGTCTTTTTTTTGTTCTCCTTCAGTCAGAGAGTTTGACTTCTGGTGAATAGAGACTTAGTTTAACCGGATAACTGGCTGTTCACTGTTGATCGTCTTGTAGAAATGAGTCTGAAATTCTTACATTTTCTATATGCAGGACTTGAGACAAGTGGACATCACCGGTAAGAGGAGCCTGTTTGAGAGCAGAGAGGAGGGCAGCTTCCCAGAAGCCAGCCCTGGAAAAGTCTACAAGTGAAAGATGTCCATTTACAATTCTCAACAGGTAAGATTAGATCTCTGTCCCCACACTGCACCGTAACACAACTTTATATTTAAATATGAACTGAAAATGTGCTTCATCTGCAATACTTTCCTTTTCTGTGCCCTTATTTGTAGGATTTAGTAGACGGTGAGAGAACTGGACGATTAACGGATGCCATGACTGACTGATTCTTTTTTCATGCTTTTTCTTCACTGCCAAAGCACACTGGAGGAACAGATATGCCAATTAGAGAAAAAAAGTGAGTTTTAAAAAGGTCTTAAATGGAGATTACTGCTTTTAAAGTTAGGATGCGTCAATCATACACTCCTGCATTGCTTCTCCTGCAAGTACAAATATGTCTTATTTCAAACATCAAAACGGTTTAATGTGTGAGGAAGAGTAAAAAGAAAAGTAGACGTTGATATTTTTGTTTTAAAGCTCTTTTTCTATTTGCCTTAACTTTATGTAATTTTTCAAGCACTTTAAGCAGGTGAAGGTCTTGAGGCTAATAATGCCTTATTTTTAGTAGTGAGAATTCTGGAGCTGTGATTTCATGTTTTTGTTTAATCTGACAAAATATAGTTTTTGTTCTGAGTCACTGTGGTCAAGAGTCTGCCTGTCTAAGAAATAAAAGCTTTTATTACCACAAATGTAAAATGTCATAAATGTCTTTCAATTGCTCACTTACACGACACGGAAACACTTTCTAGGCTTAAAGGCAGACATGCTCCGTCACATCACTTATCCGAGGTAGAGGGAGGATGCAGATAAGAGTTGGATGCCTGTGTTTCGTCAGCGGCAGGTTGAGCTACAAGGGCGAGAAAATGTGTGTGTGGCACCGAAGCACCGTCTGTGAGCAACTGTGGCTTTATCTGGATCCTTTGGGCACTGCACACCACACTCCTACACACAGAGGCCTTTTTTGGGAATGGTGATAATGGAGAGTACATGCTATCTAAAAAGTTATTAATAACACAACAAAGGGTCCTAAAGTCTCTTTCCCACTATTCAGTCCGTCCCTTTACCCTCTGAGACCCACCTCACTGTCCTTTTAGTAAAATAAGTCACCTTCCCTCTGCTGCACACTGAGTCTCTCCCTACGCTTGCTTTCCTCATTACTCGAACTCCGGTAAGTTTTACTGATTATAATGTTACCCGTGTGTGCAACCACAATGCAGTATTCATGCTATAAAATGTTATAATGAAGCTGTAAATAATTTCAAGGGTAACATGATTACGAGGTGAATTTATGGACTCGTGTTTTAATGGTCAGATTCCCTGCTGCGCGCCTGAACGTTCCTTGCCATGTCTGACAACGAGGAAGTGGTGGAGGAGTGTGAGGAGTAGGTTAAAGCTTTTTTTTATGGATCACACAAAAGCTCAATGCTTCTGCTTCAATAGACTGTACACGCGTCTTGTGTAACCATAAAAATAATCTGTTACACAACTGGACTGTAAATTGACAAACAGGTAGTTTACTGCATTGTAATGACAGCTGTAATTAATGTGATGAAAGATTGCTCAATATTTTTCTACCAGCATTATAATGTAGGTATGTGTTTGACTTTCACAGGGAGGTGGAAGGTAAGAACTCCCATCATAACTCACCACATACTGTATATGTTCACTATCACTACCTCACTGAAAGATGTGATCTATGGTTGAAACTAAAGCCATTCAGCTTTGACAGACGTTCCTTTGTAATCCAGTGAGTTTAGTGTAGTGACCCGACACCACTAATCTGCACATACACAGTATTACAAAGGACTGTAAAGACATTCATATGGATTTTATACATGCGAATGTCAAATTGATCGATGAATCAAATGTAAATGTTCAGCCTGTTTGTTAAGCTTACTGCTTCCATAACTGTAGGTCAGGCTTTTCTCTAATGTTTGAGGTTCATCATAATGCAGCACAAAGTGTGTTTGTACTAAAACACGGACTTGTTAAGCCAAAGATTGATTTTTTTTGTTGGCAAATCCACAAAACGTAAATCAGTTTAAGCATTACAGAAGTATTTGGATGTGTATAACATGCATTGCTTCGTCATTGTGATAAATACATTTGTGAATTCCCTCTCTTGTGTGTTGTCCTGGCTGCGTGATTCAGAAGAGGAGACTACTGAAGGTATGGGATTAAATGCATGAATGAAGCTCTGGGTCATCGATGAATGGTTTGTGGTCATGTTTCATCAGGACTTACTCGAGCAACAGGGGGAGTGATGAACATTGGCAGTCAGTGTGCCTGTGGTTAAAATAACATTGCTGTGACCAGTAGCAAAGAAAGTATTAAGAACTTTAAGTAAAAGTAGTAATACCCCATTACAAGTGAAAGTTATGCAATACTGTAAAAGTATGTACGTATAGTCAGGAAAATGCACCGAGTAGTAAGTAAAATTATTTTATTATATATTATATCGTTAGATTATTATTACTTGGCTGAGCTATTTTTTTAAACTATTTTTTTAAAGGACAACAATTATTTCTTGTTATGGATTAATCTGCTGATACTTTTCTAAATTTACAGAATTGTTTTTAAAAATAGTGAGAAATGTCGTCACAAGTACCGAGCTCCCAAAGTGACACTTTTAAAATGCTTGTTTTGTGCAACCTATAGTCCCGACTTCAACATGATCGACAATAAATTAAAATTAATAAATTGAAGAAAAATAAGCAGCGAATCCTCACATTTTGAAAGCTGGAACCATGAAGTGGTATTATTGAAATAGTTTCCAATTAATATTCTGTAACTTGACTTTAATTGAATTTAATTAAATAAGCAGCTCTAGTTATATAGTGGTATTTAGCTCATAGCAAAGCATCATATTTCAAAATCACTTCAAATTTTTTTTATGCCAAAATGTTATTTGTAAAGTAACGAGTAAAAAATCATTAGAGCAGAATGTACAATATTTACGTTAAAGTTAAAGGAGAAAGTGGCATGCAAACAAAATACTGAAGTAAAATAGGAAGAACAAGTACACCAAAGTTGTACTCAAGTACAGTACTTGAGTAAATGCACTAAGTTACATTCCAGCACCGGCTGTGACTGACATTCATTAATGATTACATCAGAATCGTTCATTCTTTGAAAGGCGTTTTTCTTTCTCTCTGTTGAATGTTGCTGGCTGACTGGCTTTACTAAACAGCTCTGTCATTTTGCTCAGCAGGGGAGCCGGGGATAGAGCAGGAGGAGGAGGAGGAGGAGGTGGAAGAGCAGGAGGAGGAGGCGGCAGAGGAAGGTATTGTGCATTTTTAAGATACTCCATAAAGTCGGTAAATGTCGCCTGTTTTTGAGGACATGGTACCAGGGTTTTTTTCTGTAACAACTTGACCTCTCAATCAGAAAACATATGTAATTTGACGGAGCTCACTATGCACCTGCACAGTGTCTTACCTTAAAAATTATGCCACAAAATTAAATTTGAAATAATAAATAAAAATGCTCTAGGTGACTATTCTGGGTTCTAATATCTCAAAATACAAGATTTATCAAGAAATATGAGCTGAAAATATCCATTTAACATTTGGCAAGCAATGGGAGAAGGGTAGTATACAGTATGAAAAATGACGTATTCATCAATAAATAAATGCTGAATTAACTAAATAAATGAATAGACATATGGATTTCTATGTTAATTAATTTATTTGTTTCTGTATATTATTGAGGCAGGTGGTACTAAATTGACTCTAAAGCAGGATTGGTCAGCTGGACAAACTTGGCAGCAGTACTGAACCAGATCCTGTGAGCAATTCTGCATTAGCGTGAGGCAACACCTACTTCATTAACATACAGACACGGAAGTACAGACATCAAGAAAAGTCTTGACGTAGAAATAGAAAAATAAATAGACATAAGAGTAGAGATAAGAAATGCATGAAAAACATGTATTTATTTATAAATATATTGATTCTGTATTAGTTTCATCCTTTATTTATTCGTGTATTATTTATTTATAAATTGCATATTTGTGTATTTATTTTGGCATTTATGTACGTATGTATTTATTTATTCATGATAAATAATTGTCCCGATTTGTCTGTTTGTCCAACTTTTCCGGATTAGCAGTGTAAGCTGTCAAAAGCCCAAAGAAAACATTGTCTGAGTCCACAAAGTCCGTCTCTTTTTGCCATCAGTAACGGAGATGTTTCTGCCAGTGTGACCTGATGAGCTCATTTATTTGGGACTTTGCTCTCTGTTCTCTTAAGTTCCCAAACTGAACTGCTCGTTAACTTGTTTGTGCAATTTTGTGTTCAAATGTGGGCCTTATCACATGATTTCATAAATCTCATGTCAGAGTTTAAGAATAAATTGTGTCATCACATCTATCTCACTAAAATAAAACACACATGCACGGCACACGCACACACACACACACACACACACACACACACACACACACACACACAC
>NW_022280035.1:9959257-10014461 GCF_004355925.1 Anarrhichthys ocellatus | reverse complement strand
CACACACACACACACACACACACACACACACACACACACACACACACCACTTCAACAGCTCTTGAGTGCTGTCTGCTCTAAATACCAGAGGTGGGTAGCTCATTCTAAAATGATCCCTTGTTATCTTGCAAGGCTTTCTACTCTGGAACACCGGGTCAATCCAATAACCAAACTAATGTGGACACATCTCCAAATAATGCAAACAAGCTCCTGCATTAGCAGGAATGAGGGAGACGAGAGAAAGGGTCATTTAATTAAGGTTTAGCAGCAGTTGTCTCATTTAATTCCTTTCACCGTGGCTTCATGAAAATGCCACTGACAAGGGAGAGTGATGGCTCAATAAGGCAATGAGTCAATACCACACCCTGGAAGTGTCAAGAGGTCTCATTGACATGCAACTATTTGCTGTTCAACTGTCTCCTCTGACAGAGGCCGTGCAGGAAATGGACGAAGATGCTGCAGAAGAGGAGGCTAACGAAGAACGAGGTGAGGGGTTGAGGGGGGAAACATTGCTGTACAGACATGTCGGCGGTGTTGTCACTGTCTCTGTGGTTACCCAGCAAGACAACATCTATTGTTGGGTATGTTTTTACAACACAGCAATTATGGACAATATATTATATCTGTCACTATCAAGTCAGAGACAGATATGAAAAGTATCCCCTAGCTGTGGTGTGGTATGTGTCAGTCTGCAGCAACTTGAAAAAGTCTTCATGTTTTCCTCCTGTGTCTCCGTCTGTCTTTCTCACTCTTAGTCACACCACACATAGCCACTGGGAAAAAAAGTAATCCCCAGGCCTCCCATCCCTAAGGCTTTTGCTTAGTAGTCCGAATTTGGTATTTTCTATTTAGCCGTTTAGGCGTTTCTCTCATGCGAAATGTTAGTCAGATTCCAAGTCATCTATGCTTTCAAATCAGCAAACGCCCTGTGAGGCACCTGATGTGTTACACACTGAGCAGTTTGTATTAGCCATGCTAGGGCTGGTGTTGTCAGTCCTCCACTTAAGTCCAGGCTGAAATATCTCAACAATCATCGGATGGATTGTCATGTAATTCTTTGCCGTCATTCATGGGGTCCAGATGGTGAATCCTACTGACTTTGCTGATACCCTGACTTTTTATTTAGAGCCATCAGCTCAAATTGTTTTATTTGTCAAGTATTTTGGTTTATGCAAATCCTAAAAAAAACTATCACATTTTTGGGTGTCATTCTGAGGTCACAGACGCCATACCATCTTTGGTGAGTGAGCTATTATCTAGACAACCTCTCTGACAGAATGCTAATTATTTGACACATACAACACTTCACTTCAGACACACCCACCAACACAGATAAGCAAACAGTAGTTGACTTTCTCAGCGCTCTATTTTGGCGTCTCTCTTCTTTTCATGTACTCTGACACATAATTGTGTCTGTCAGCGCTCCTAAAATACAACCGTTTAGTGTCCCCCACTCGTAAACTTACACAACCCTCTCAAGTATCTTACTTTGGTTGCAGATGGAGAAGAGGAAGCGGAGGACGGAGAAGGTAACACGGTTAATTAAAATTACATCACAATCAATGTTGGCACGCCTTACTCACTGCAGAGCTGTTTTTCTTGGATGTAATCAACATTAACCTGAGTCATAACAGAGTTTGCCTCAGATGAACTAATCCCCCCCTCCAACTGTTTCAAGCACATACACAGGCTCCATTGTCATAACTTGCTGCTGTTTCATGGTAGGATTATGATGTGTTTTAATGTGATCTTAATGAGTATGTGTGGTCTGGACTAGCTCATTGTCTTTCAAATATAATCTTCTATTTGTTTTTCTAAACAGAGGAGGAGGCCAAACCGAAATTCAAGTGAGTAACACTCACTGATACACGCACACACACACGCGCACACACACACACACACACACACACTTCTTCTTCTACAGCACTGTTATAGAAACCAAATATTTATTATTGGACTACTTCCTATAATGCGCAACGCCATTGAATTAAATCTGGACATTTTCGGAAATCATATTTGTATGGTCATCTATCACACTGCCAGCAGCCGGTTAGCTTAGCTTAGCACAAAGCCTGGAAACAGGGGGAAAGAGCTAGCCTGGCTTTGTCCACAGCTGATCCAACAATAACAAGGTCCTTCAAGCACCTCTAAACCTCACTTAAAATAATGTTTGTTTAAACCGTACAAAGACACTGCCTGTGGACAAAAACAATGACCATAAATGATTGTTTTTACACATTAGCTTTTGTATGGATTAAACAAACGAGATGCAACACGTGTCACAGCCAAATGACTAAAGGCTATTAAGGTACTTTACAATTGAATATCAAATAGAGGTAAGACAAAGAATAACAGCTAGGAGTGATAAAATACATCTATAATATTTTTTGTGACGTTTTACTATAAATATTTATGACAGTAATACGGCTCAGAGGGTCCCATCGATTCTGACCATAGTAGAGTTCAAAAATAACTTAAATCTTGTGCTGAATATGAATAATTTACGACTTGAAATATAAGATGTAAGACTTGCAAATGTTGCTGTCTACGTTGTCATGGTTAATTCAAGTTCATTATGTAACACTGTGGAATAAAATTAAATATGAACTATTCAAAACCAAAGAGTACAACACAAAATATTGATTTAAAGAAGCTGCTTCTAAGCATTCGCAACATGCAAAGACATGCATGAATACATAGAGGGACATTTGTTTGGCATGTTGAACATGCTGATTGCATTTTGTGCTCATTTGACATCCACAGTGACTTTTGGTATTTTTCTGCTCTTTTTTTCCTTACTTTATCTTAAGACTCTATTGTTCATTAACTGTCCTGTGTTTTTTTCCTCTTTCTTTTTTAAATCCCCAGGCCATTTATCATGCCCAACCTCATCCCTCCTAAGATCCCAGATGGAGAGAAGGTGGATTTTGATGTGAGTGACAGACTTATAGTACATACCATCTACAGGTTTCTGCTTAATGATGTAAAGCCAGTGACACATAGACCCATACCATAAAGTACAAGATGCACTAAACCCCTGTTTCTGTAGGATATACATCGTAAAAGGATGGAGAAAGACCTGATGGAGCTTCAGACTTTGATCGTGGTTCACTTTGAGAGCAGAAAGAAGGAAGAAGATGATATCGTTAATCTCAAGGACAGGATTGTGAGAGCCTCACACTACTAGTAAATCAAACGGGATAATTCACAACATTAAACATCTGATTTAAGATTTGCTAAGATGATGATCTGTTGCGCAGGAAAAGCGACGTTCTGAGCGAGCAGAGCAGCAAAGAATCCGAAGTGAGAGAGATAAAGAGCGACAGAAGCGTCTTGAGGTATAGTCACGTTTAGGCTGCTGTAATGTAATGCATACTTCCTGCTTCAACTGAATGAGCTACCTCCGAACATGTCACTCCTGGTCCTCTCTCTCTCTCTGGATTCATGTTTTTTTTAGGATGAGCGAGCTCGCAAGGAGGAGGAGGAGGCCAAGAGGAGAGCAGATGAGGATGCTAAGAAGAAGAAAACCCTCACCAGCCTCCACTTTGGAGGTTACATGCAGAAGTTGGTGAGCAGGTGGAGGGTTCATAGTGGGAGGTTAAAACAGTTCAAATGTGAAGGACGAAGACCAGAGTTATGTTTAATTTCACCTTTCCACAGACAGAAAAACGGAGTGGTAAGAGGCAAACTGAGAGAGAGAAGAAAAAGAAAATCCTGAGTGATAGACGCAAACCTCTGGACATTGAGAACTTGAGCCAGGACAAACTCAAGTAGGTGGAGACATGTTGTGTCATTTTACTACAAGAAAGATGAAGTAGGGAGATTACATCTGTACAGTATGTCTGTATCTGTGTTTCACAGGGACAAAGCTAAAGAGCTGTGGGAGTGGATGCAGGAGCTGGAGGCAGAGAAGTTTGAACTGCAGTACCAGCTCACCGGACAGAAATATGAGGTGTTTGCTACAGTACACAACAACTATTGTTGAAATAAGGCACAGGATATAATGGACCTCGTTCAAGTAACATTTGCATGTTTTCTTTGTTCCAGATTAATGTGCTGAGGAACCGAGTCAGCGACCATCAGAAAACGTAAGAACGTCTTCTCTATATCGAATATTTTCTCTCTCTGATGCCACGCACGCTTTTTATGCAGATGCTTCAAGCTCATGGGCGTCTGCCCACAGACTAAGTTCAACAACAAAACCTGAAGAGCCTCGCTTAAAGGCTGCAGACATGTTGCCTTGTGAGAGCAGGGAAAGCACAGGTGGAATTGATAACATTAATGATGGCTGCATTCCATTTAGGTGAGCCAGTTCCAAGGCTCTGGTATTGTGCATGTTCCCTCACTGGTGTGGTTTACAGGGGCACTTAATAGAATGAAACCATTGTTAAGGTTATTATTTGCTTTTCCTGCTTTGAGAAGTCAAAATGTCAAATGTCAAACATCCTCCTGAGGTAGTATTTACCATAACGAATAAACTAAACTTTATCTGTAAAATGTAAAAGTGCACCTTTAAAGTTGGAGTTATGACCGGAGTAGTTTGTACTTTTGACTAAATTCAAAAGTGTTCATAGGTGTTACAAACGTCGACACTCGATGGCGGAGTGAATAACCAGCCATACTATTGTTTAAATATGCAAAGACATGTTATTGAGAGTTTTAAGAGACCTTGCATGCTCAGTTCACAAAATGCGTAAATACGTCTTGGAATTCATGTTCTAAGAACACAGATGGTTCCCTAAGGTCAGGCTGCATATGACTGGAAAAATATGAATAAAGGATGAAGAATAATATAACTACTTCAGACATAGACATGTAGTAGAGTCACAGACACAACAGTTAAGTTGTCAAATGTATAACTTGACCCAACGGTAACAGCATGTAACCCCACCCCTTCCCCTCCCTGTCACAGCCCAGCTCTCATTTTGCTTCACATGCCCCCTGAGGCTCTGTTACTCACTCAAACTGGGAGAGCTGGCTGCATGGCTGGGTGTGGTAGCGCCTGTCACAGACACACTGAAGGAGCACCTGTATGTCTCCTAGTCTGCCGATTGCCTGTTTTGTGTGGACAGACATGTTGTCTTTTACCTCATGTGTCCCTTTCCTGTTTTCAACAGATCCAAAAGGGCCAAAAGAGGCCTGAGGAAATAACTGCAGACGTGCAGAGTGAGCAGTGTAACCATTAGCCCCATCCTGCAGCCACCGCCTCAAACCAAGCCCCTGGCTTCCTGCCACACCCTGGCAGTTTTCCAGTTACATCTCACTCTGCTGTATTCCTTTTATTACCAATCATTAAATTAGATCCTCTGTGTTTAAGGGTGTAAATAAAACACTCTTAGTTCAATCAATGATTCTTTGCTCTTTCAGACTTTTCAGTGTGTTTTACTGGCACTCGAAACTCCACAAAGAGTAAAACAATACATGAATGCAGAAAGCCTAGAGCAAATACTGGAAGAGACATCTTCCTAGTCAGAGACAGGCTCTGACATGACTGAGACTGTCATGATGCTCCGCAGGTTAACGCCCAGACATCCACCCAACAGACACATTCACAGTAACTTGGAAGACAATGAATTCATTTCAATGTGGCATTTCAAAGTGGATCTGATGTGGCACCAGATCCACAAGCATACCATTCAGAGAAAGTCTGATTTATGAATTTGTGGCCAGATTTTTAGAAATTAATTAAATTAATTAAATTGCTGTGGTCTAAGGGTGGAGTTGCTGTGTCTTATTATGCTCTATATCATTTTCCACCACTCAGGAGAGGGACAAGTTGCAAATCTACTATATCCTAAAATAATTCAAATTGAAATATACATTTCATAACATTTCTGGTTCAAATTGATTTATATCAATGAAACAATACACAAATATTGGCTACCTCTGTAAAAATACGAGGCACTCAGGATTTCTGTGTTCTTTCCAATCCCGCAGCAGACCATGGAGTCAAGTGAGTCAGCAAACTGCACCTGCTGCTTTCTTTCACTACTTTTCTTAAAAGACGAAAGTTTAATGGAACAGACACATAAGTTGCAAGTGATTCATCAGCGTTAATGTTGGACAGTTATGTGGAAGGAGAAGTGCCATTCACATTTATTCACTCAGTCGTTTGAGGGATAAAAGTATGAGAAAATAAACAATAACGTATTCATTTTGTCACTGGTTCAGTCAACCTTCCACCAGTGAAAAGCAATGGTGGAATAAAGCTGCCGGGGCAAAGCTATCCAAATCTAGATCATGTATTGTAGAACACAAAAAAACAGAAATGAACAATGGATGCGCTTTTTGTGAAACCAGTGCACAGTCATGATCAACTTGTGAGATTTAAATCTCACCAAACCTGCTTCAGTCAGACCCTCACACCCAATTTTGTAAATGGAGCTGAAAGGCTTTTTTCGTTGAGCCTTCTTAGTTGTTTTCTTAGTCAGAGAGCGGCATGCACACACACACACCACAAAAACCCATCTGGAATGAAAACTTGGAGCTTAACGATAAACAGAGAATCCAGTATTTTCCAAAATGGCTCGCATACTGCATATTTGCACATAGCATGACCTTCTTTTTTAGCACTTTCAATTACTTTAACGTTTGTTGTTGAAGAAAAGACCACGACTTACAATGCTGTCTTCATATCTGTTATTTATTCCATGTACAGACTGAGTGACAGGGAAATCTCCTTATTATATGCCACAAACATTTCTCCAAAAATACATTCGAAGCAATACTGACATCAACCTTCCTCCGAGGCAAATGAGCCTCAGCAGGAATAGGTGTACAGTAAGACTGTATATGTCTCAACCGTAAAAACAGTCCGCTGCAGTGTATTGTTGGAGCCATGGGGATTCCCCACAGAGGCCAACCATCTCATGTCCTTGCTTTAGTGATTTGTAATGCTGTCTTCAAAATGCACTGGAGTATTAGGAAGATTTAAAACCGTTTTTTAGTAAAAAATAAGACTGTAGTTTGGTTATGAGAGCAGATACACTGTAATACGACTTTAAAACTGTGTAGGTAAAGTAGCAAAAACACATTTGAAAGTTTTAGCTGAAGCTGAAACATTTGAACATACTTTATATTGGAATGTACAGCTCATCTCGCCTGAGGTGGTGCACACAAATCATAATTCACTAGACTTATGTTCAAGGGTGCAGCCCCTTCATTATCTCCATAGTGACTTCTGTGAAATTACATTAAAGAACACTTAAAAGACTAACAGTGTGCGGCCAGCAGCTAAACAGGCTATGTCAACTGTGGATACATTTATAATTCGACTTTTAAAATGTTTTTCAGGGGGATGACTACTCCATATTTCTATACATAGTCAAAGTGAATGGGCATAGCTGGTGTTACATGTTGTGTACAATATTCCAATACTTCTCTTTCTCCAATTCCTCAGTTTATGCAAGAAAACAAACGATAATGAAAAAGCAAACAAAACTAAACAAACATAGCACACAGTTTGTACATTTCAATAGGCAAGCTTATGACAAAGCAACAGAAAAGACCAAGGCTTTTAGTACTGCACTGTGAAGGAATAGTTTGATGTTTTGGGAAATATGCTTATTCACTTTCTTGTTGAGAGATGACAGAATTGATGCCACTGGCATGTCTGTCTGATAGATATAAAGCTCACGCCAGCAGCTGGTTCTTAGCTTAGCACGAAGACTAGAAACAGGTGAAACAGATAGTCCGGCTCTGTCCACAGTTAACATATTTCCAGTTCTTAACACCTTATATCTTGTTTGTATAATCCACTCAAAAACAAATGTGCAGTGATGACACACTGTGGTTTTTCAGGGCCCATAAACCCTGTAACACGACAAACTGTAACACGTAAGGGATAGGGGATGAAACAAAGAAGATATTATGTGTTATGTATTGAGCTTTAGAGATGCAGGTAGGTGGATTTTGTTACATTTGGACAGAGCCAGGCTGGCTGTTTCCCCGTTTCAAGTCTTTGTGCTAAGCTAAGCTAACTGGCCACTGGTTGCACCTTCGCATTCAATGTACAGACACAACAGTGGTATCAATCTTCTCATCAACTCTCAGAGAGAAAATGCAGAACTATTCTTTTAACTAGTTTGGCACTGGTGTAGAAAGCTGTTTTGTTAATTTTTTTTATAAAACTAAACTCTGAATCACAGAATGAAACAGATAATAGAACAAAATACAAAAAAAAAAAATCTGGTTTTAGTTTTTCATATATTTTTCTCATTACTTTAATTTTGGCTGCTCAGACTTCAAGGCCACAAAAGATATTTGATCTTTTAGCCACTGTAGACACATTTGACAACAATGCCATTCATGAATCTAAATAATCACTGCATGCCTTCATTAACTTTCACTGCTGATAACATTGTCTGGTGTATTGCAGCTCTCAGGCCAAAAAACTGCAGCACATGCACACTTCACCTAACAAAAACACACTCACCCCTTTATATACACAGACAGAGACATATCCAAATGAAATACATAAAACGCTGCAGGATTACTCATGAAATTAAAAGCTCTCTCTTTTCATTGAAGTATGTACAATGTATGATTCACTCCTAATTGACATGCTCTTTCAACAAACTCATTATGTGAAGAATGTAATTTTACTCTTTTGGTTGCAAGGGTGTGGCCACAGCAGTGTCTTAACACGCTGGTTTCCGTCTGAAAGCACACACACACACACGAGAACATGCAGGAAAAGAGAAACACAAAGGGAAAAGTTTGAATCCTCATGACACAAATTCTGCTCATTTTGAATGCGACTGAGCTTTTAAATCTGAATATATCCAGATACAAGCATCCAGAAACAAATCGTACCTTTCAGACTCTGCGGTGCCGTTCCACTCGTCCAGCACACTCACTCAATAACTTGCATTGACTTGTGCACTGCTGTGGTGTTGTAGTTGACAAAATCTGATTTTGCCATCCCCAGCTGTTGATCAAAATGTTAAAAAGAATATCAGTTAAAAGTGTCTCACAGATGCAAGCACTCACGCACACACACACACACACACGCGCACACACCACTGCTCTAATTAAAAGGAAATGTACTGTGTCAGCAACTTAGAGGACCCTTGGGCCAATCATGGTAGTGTGAAAACTGGGGTGTTTTCCCTCTCTTGCCAGCTGTCACTTTTAGTTCTTGTATAAGTGTTGCTACCGTTTATATCATACATGTACGCACACTTGCTCATACTCATATACAAACTTCATGAACATATTTCATGTAGTCTGACTATCCTCTACTTTTTTCCTGACTCTTACTGTCTTGAACTCTTCTTCAAATCTTCCATGTTTTGCTCCTCCCATATTAGACAGCGAGTATCGAAAACCAGTCCGCCAAGATTTCATTGTGACTGTTTCTGTAGTCAATAAATGTCTGGGTGTGGCAAGAGGGAAGGGAAAGTGAGTGTGTGCGCCAGAGGCGTAATAATAAACACACACTCATTTGAGCTGGGCCCTCCTTCTGCTCGTGTGCAGGTGGTAAGCTTAAACCCGATGCACGGATACAATAGGTTCGTCTTGTGTCTGCCTTACAGATTCAAACACATAGTCAGTCACACAGCATTTCAGATCTTTCTGATTTACCTTTTTCACAACGCCTTGAAAATTCTTCTCGTTCCAGAAGCTGTAGAGCAGCAGGGAAGCTGCTTTGCTGGCTTTGGGAAAATAACTAAGGGGCAGAGAGACGTGCAGAGGTTATTAAAAAAGAGCAGAAAAAAGAAGGCAAACCACACACAATTGTAAGGAAAAGGGGCAATTTAGGCACTAAAGATACCATCTGCACGACTGATATTTGCGATACTTTGACAGCAGAAGACAAAAGTTGAGTGGCAATTTTTGTGTTAAAATAACCTTTTGACAAAAGGCTTCAATAGCAAATGCATGATGGTAGATTCAAAGGTTGCTTGACATACACTTATTGGTGAGAGGAAGAATGCCAGAAAATGTCTCCTGTGCCAGCCATTACATTACATATCCACAGAACATGCTGCTACATTCTTTTCACCAGGATCTTTGTTTTTGTTTTTTGTTCCAGTTGAAACTGAAAGATTTTCTCTGATAAGAGATGTCTGTTGATATTCTAATACAGAAATATATTAATGTTTTGGTGCATTGAATGTTTACATAGAGCCAATTTGGATTTAATTGAAACACTCCTCCTGATGGGCAAGTTTTATTTTCTATTTTTTAATTTTTTTCATTTAGTATTTGTAATTTCATTTCATAAGACATGTTTCTCTGTTTTATAGCGTATTGCGACCTGTTGCCTTTTGGGAAAGTGTTTGTACAGTGCAGTACAGAATAGTTTGAAATGTTCCTTTTTTTAATAATGAAAATAGTTGACCAAAGTTGCCAGTGGGCAAAATGATAACTCCGTGCCCCAGCTAGAGGATGTTGTCTGCCTTTGACACGAGCACCACTGTCTGTTTAAAATAAATAATATGAAATATATCCTTTGCATTTGTTTGTTTTTTTGAGGGAGGAATTTGGATGAACCCACCCTTTAAAAGGTCAAGTGTGTAGGATTTGGCGGCATCCAGCCCTGCGGTTTCAGATTGCAACCAACTGAAAATTCTCCTTTGTGCCAAACATGCAGTAGAACTACAGTGGCCAAAAAAACGTCAACGGCCCTCTCTAGAGCCAATGTTTGGTTTGTCTGTTCTGGGTTACTGTAGAAACAAGGGGCTCTGTGAAGAGGTCTCACTCCATATGTAGATATAAAACCTTTGAGGTGATTATACACTCAAGAGAAGATACTTATTAATATGATATCTCTGCCAACAGATCCCCTAAATGCTACACACTTCAAAGTGCTTCGAACACAAACAAATGCATTGAAGTCTTTTTTTTTTTTTTAAATCTTTAACACAGAGATGAATAAATAAAAACTCACATGTCCTCGCTGAGGTCAGCCACTGATGCCACCAGGTCCTTATTGATGACCTTCTTGCTGACCTCAGTGTCGGCCAACATTAGACTCCTTACTGTGTTGCAAGCTGTCACTATAGTTTCGTCCGAGTTTCCCATCTGTTGGGGGCCAGAGGAGATGAGGTCGATGAGCTCAGGCAGGACCTGCTTTGCTACAGAGAAGACAAAGGAAACATACACTTAATCAGTTGTATGTGGACTAACTCTACATTCATGTTTCTGCTGTATGCGAAACAAACGTCAGCATCGATATTTCATGCTTTTCCTTACCCATTGAGGTCTGCAGACTGCTGGTCCGAGACATGTTACCCAGCAGGGACATGGCAGTCTTCTGCAGGTTCTGGTTAGGAGACTTGATAAGACGGGGTATGTGCATCAGAGCCCCCAGCTTTTGAACCAGAATCTGACTCATGGCACTCGACCCCTGGAATGGAAGCAAAAACAATACAGGAGGAGGAAAACACATTAGCTGTATCTCCCACTTCACTGTAGCAGTCAATATTAATAGTATCAATATAATGCATTGTGACACTAAATCCAGCTTTGTATGCATCTCACTTTCTCTTGTTCTAACCTCTTCTTTCTTTCTCAAGTTACCTCTGAATCCTTGGGAACAGAACTGCACCCTTTCTGACAAAACAAGTCAGTTCTTATTATGAGTTGTGCCACTGTGTCATTACTCCCACCACATCTCCGTCTCTGTTGCTTCTCCCATTTCTTAAGCCCATCTTGAATGTCCGTTGACACCACACACAAATGGTAAGTCTAATAATTATCTTCTTGGTACTCACCCTTCCCTTGTTGGCAGTGAGGTTCTGCAGGGCACCACAGCAGGCTTCCAGGGTGGCACCTTTCTGGGACGAGCCCAGCAGAGACAGGTAGGTTTGCATAGCTGTGGGATGGCACAACCACTTCACACCTGATGGGGGGCTGTCCTCCGGCATTCCCCGAAGCGCGTCAAATGGAAACTGAGGAGAAAGGAAGAGAAAAAAGTGAGAAAGGGGAAGGCTGCCTCGACTCAAGGAACATCATGATTTAGTCAAAAACATGAGGTGGAGGGTGTGGTGGTTGATGGCCACCTCTTTTTGAGCCTTGCTGCTCTTGGGGCTGAAGCATCCGATGGTGGGGCTTTTCCTACCCCCAGGTTCGCCCTCTGTCTGAGATTGAAACTTCCTGAAGCATTCAGGGGACTCTTCCGCCAGTTGGTAGGTCAAGTTATGGAGGATGCATGCACAATTCTCCACAGACTAGAGGAGAGGGAAGGAGAGGTTAACTATACTGTTACTACACTTTATAGCACAGCAGATCTATGCTCTAACTTACCTGCCATATCCATGTACATTTGCCAGTGTGCCAGTGTGTTTAAATTTCCGTCAATTAGCTAATCTATTCATTGATAAATTGTTTCAGCTTTAATAGACAGCATCAATTATTAATAGTAATGTTAGTGGTGGTGTAGATCAGAGTGGAGGAGTTTAATAAAGAGAGTAGAAAATAAAATAAAATAATTTAATTATAATTTCAGTATACTGAAAAATCTTAATATTCTTCTCTGCTGCAGCCAAATTCAGCAGAGTTCAACAAAATGGGCAAAGGTGTTGGGTTAAAAATGAGTCTACCGACCAACTCTGATGTAGTCTGTGTGCAGAGCCTTTGAATTTAAACAAATACTAGTGGTGGATGGGTAAAGGTACCTTACCTTGTCATCAGGGGTTTCCTCCGCCACACAGGACTGGACGTAACTCATGAGGGAGTCAATGAGGCCACGGCACTCCCTCATTGCCTTCCGCTCCTTCTGCTGGGCGCAGCTCAGGTTCCTGCACACATTGAAATCATTCATTTAAATCCAAAACGAAACACGAAACACAGTTGCAGTTTACATCCATGTCTGTCCAAATTGTCATCATTTTATTTTACTCTAATAGCCAAAACATCCATCATCAGAAGCACTGATCAATAGAATGTTCTCACCGCAGGCACCCTGTGGCGCTGTAGAAGACATCAGGGTGTATGTTGTTGTTGGCACAGCTGTCTGACCAGCAGGTGAATGGCACCACCACATTCTCAGTCAGGGCAGGCAAAGCTGTAGCTATGAGTTCCTCCTTCAGCTCATCGGCCGAGGACAGGTTCCACAGCAGGCCTTCATATGGCAAGAACAGTAAAAGTACAAGCATTGAAATTGAAAAAATCCGCCTGAGTATTTCTGATTGAAGTATTTCATCCATGTGTCATGTTGTTGCCCTTTGAGGTTGAATTTGTTCTTAAAAATATTATGTTTTATGAAGAAATGGATGGTCAAAGAACCTCACACAAAAGTGGGGCGGATAGTGATTGTAAAAGAAATGCATAACATGAAATTCTCTTCAAATTTAAATTTGTAAGTGAATTGAACAAAATGGTTGCTCAGTCTATGTTATATTTAGGGATAGGACATGCTGTTTTAGTAAACTAGGCCACTCTTCTATCCAATATTTTGAGAGCCTGTCCCAATAACAATATCCTACCAGTGATTTGTTTCTGGGTCTCAGTAGAATCTGTCTCCTTTAGCAGCTGCAGGGCCTTAGCTATGCCACCACAGTGCTGAACCTCCAGCTTGTTGTCCTGGTGTTTGAACACCAGGTTCCTCAGAGCTCCAGCAGTGGCCTGGCTCACCCCATGGTTGGGGCTCCGCAGCAGGCTCACAAGAGTGGGGATACCTCCTAGTTGGAAAACCTGTAATGTGGAGGGAATCTTTGTTGAAAATGTGGCAATGTATTTCCAACACGATACGTTACAAACAGAACTAGCCGCCAAGTGCGTAATAAATGCTTTCTTCTCCCTTTCCCTGAGGGAAAGGAAGGTTACACAAAGGTCTTCACAGAGTGCTTGCACCACAACTACAAGACAGCCGTCACACAAATGTAATGTAAAAATAGACAACATCCATGTGTGCGTGTCTGAACAGTTTACTTGAGTGTGAGTGCGAGTGCTCGGACCTCCTGTTTGGTGCCCTCCTCTTTGAAGGTGGTGTGGTGGATGAAGGTGGCTCCACACTGCTGGTAATTCTCTTCAGGGTGAGACAGGAACTCTACAGCCTGATTCAGTGTCATGTCTGACATGTTCGTACCAGTGTTCATCCTGCAGTAACAGGCACAGAAATAGAAAAGAAAGTTGGAAATTAGATACTAGGAGTTAGTTTTCAATGGATTTAAAAGATAATGAGATGTTCTTTAGTCACATAATGCCACAAAATACCAGATAAATTCATGGCTCAGCTGCAAGTAGAAGCACAGAACAAAAAGGCTGCAGACGAACCCTCAGCAAAAGATAACCTCTTAGTTAGTGTGTAAACTAATCGGTTGTTTTGGTTTTAGTCGACTAAGATTTTTTTAGTGGATTAGTTGTTTTTCATGCTTTTTTTTAAGCTTATTTTCAAGAAATTTGAGAACACATCTCTGGTAAACACAATTTTTAAAGCTAGCTTTTCTGTGATTCTTTGTGGAGAAACTCAGTTTTACAGATCTGTCGATTAATTCAAACAATTGATTCGTTTTTAAAAAAAAAGGTATGCGTGTTAGTCGACAAACAATTTATTTATTTGTTGAAGGGTCTAGATAACTGGGCTGCAATTATCAATGAAATTAACTTTATGTTGAAATTGGGTGCCACCTTAAGACATGTAAAATACTGGAAAAATGTACTATACATGTGCCTATAAGATGTAACCCATTCAGATGTCACTCTTATCCCATGTCAACCTCTTCATATTGCCCGAAAATGTCGATGAAAGCCAGGGCAGTAGGTGAACTCACGAGGATTGCTGTCCTATGTTGGATGTTTTGATGGTGCCCATCCTGCCCTCGTGAATCTGGCCAGAGGGCGGCTGCATGCGTGCCTGGCTGTTGGTCATAGAGTAGGAGCTGTGTCTATTTCCTCGAGTCTGGGCGCTGCCCTGGCTCTCCTGCCCTTTGACTCTCTAAAAAAAAAAAAAAAAAAAGATCATTTTACAATGTTTATATAGTATGGCACTGTGGAGAACTTTTATGTTATTTGTTTGAGGAATTGGTTCCTTATAAACAACATGAACGTGACACTATAATTTAACATAAAATTAACTGATCACCATAACGGGTAAAGTAGGAAATGAACGAGCCAAAGCAGGGTCACTGCGAGCGGGTTTCAACCCATTGGGAGCCTGGGACCAGTTGGAAGCGTTGATTTGCTGTTCCCATGTGCCTGAGTTGCTGATATGTCTTCCTCCCACGGTTTTAGTGGATTGACTGCGAGTCTTCTGAGTATTTACCGAAAAAGAAGAAATTAATGGCTCAGTAATGGACAAAAAAGTTAACACCCAAAGTTAATGACCAAATACCTCAATATTGACATTGCAACAATATGGTCGGGTTAACCATTGGTGCGTTCACAAAACAATTACACAATGATATGTCTGATAAATAATCATCAGTAATGTGGATATAATGACGGATTAGATTGAAAAAGACAAATCAGTATACACTAGCCAGTCGTAGAAAAAACTCTTTGCTGGCAATGACAAACACAAATCCCACTGAATGCTAAATCACTGCATCACCTTAATGTTTTTCTGTAACAAAAATCCAGAAAGTAAAAAAAACAGAAAGTAGGTAACACACTTTCCATGAGAACAATTTTCAAAGAAGTTCCCTGTAAACCAAGACAGAGGAATTTGATCTGATTCAAAGCCTGCATGACTTCTCTCTGTCTCAGTTCATGCTGAAAGCAACAGAATTCACCAAACCGTCACACAAACCAAAGCAACATAAGATCCGTCACTGGAGACCAAATCAAGCTGTTGTGTTAGAAGACTGCTGGCACGGTTGAGCAGTTTCTCACAGAGGATCTTTGTGTGTGCAAGTCAGACACAGCACCCGTTAAACCGTTCTTCACAATCCTGACGTCACTAAGCACCTTAATCTCATGTAATTACACAGTGTTTATGTATCAATATAATTTGACTCTGATTCTTTAGCTTTGTCTGAGTGTACAAAGCACGCTTTTCAAGCTTCACCGCAGAAGAGAGAGGAAAAAAGAAACTTGGCGTAGGGCCTGAGCAAAACGACAGAACATGTCGAGCTAACGCTTCAATGATGAGTCACTCTCGCAACTAAACCTTGTTCTCTTATTGGTTTATTTGAAAAACTACAGTAAAATCACAAGTCTGGCAGAGAAGAACATTGCCATCGGACACGCACGCACACAAGCACACAGATACACACACACAGTAGGTTCTGTGTGACTCTTTCCTGTTTCAAACCGGACTGGTTGCTCAGTTACCAGCCAGCCCTACAGCAAAAGCATGATGGAGGAGGGATCTGTCAACAACACGTCTGATAAGAACTGACAGCGTGTTTACTCTCAAAGTGCAGAATGCATCCTTTATTGGCTACAGCCCTGACTGAGCCACTTCCTTATGTCAGAGGACGGACAGGAGAGACGGATGTAAATCCAGCAGAGCAAAAAGAAGCAGCAGAGCATGATGCGATTCATTTAGGAACAAAAATGTAAAAAGAAATACCAAAAACATGACTGTGTTTGTTGTCACTGCTGTTATATTTAGATAAGTAATGTAAAAAAGAGCAGGATATACCTGGTGCTGTAAAATACACTACGACAATCACTAATGTAGAATTCACAATTGAGACTATTATAGTTTATATATACACACTAACAGTACATAGCAGCCACAATTACAAAAGAAAAACATCATCAAGGCAACAAGCATGGAGCTTTTTTAGTCGACATCAAGAAACACAAAGATCATGCTGATCTGGATCACTTGCCGTTTAAATTGTGTTTCTGACTTTTGGTTTGCATTTCCAGTGATGTGGCTCTGATGCCCTATGGGTCAGATAAACTGTCACACTCTCTCTGGAATTGAAGTCAACCCAAGCATGCGGAGAGTTTCTGATGCCACTAAGAGAGTTTCGCCGTCACCAAAGAGAAACTTTCAGTTTACTTGAGAAAGTGGCTTCTGATGGAGTTAGGCGCTATATGACAATATGAACCACAAGATGACAGTTGACAGCAATTTATCAATCATCAAAGACTTTCCTATATTGTTTACACCAAGTTAAATTATTTTTTCAAGTATCTAACTGGCAGACATTCCCATCTAGTTATTTTACCTAATTTCGAGAGCAATCGCATTTCCACTAAATTTAGTGTTCCACTTTATTTTTGATGACACAGCACATTTAACCCATCCTAGCAGTCGGGGCTGCGGGTAGCTACTAGCACCAAGGGGGGCAGTTTGGGGGTCCGGTGTCTTGCTCAAGAGCACCTCAGCAGTAGCCAGGAGATGAACTCGCACCTCTCCAGCTATCACAACACAATCCGCTATTGGTCAATGCAACAAGCGACCCAAAAAATAACCGTAAAACCAAAACTTATCATTTGTACACTTTAGTAGTTTATCAGAGTAACACAATGAAAACACAACGTGACAGACTGTTAGTCACCACATTCTCTAGACATGCCTCAACTCACTGTCAGTAGGTCAGGCCAGACCAACCCAGAGCAATTGCATATTCACACACACACACACACACACACACACACACATTTACAGTCAACATTACTCCTGTGTGGAATTTGAACTCAGCCTGACTCTTAGTGACAAGACTGAAATTGAGAATGCCAAAAAAACAAAAACTTAAGAATATTTATCCATTTCCAAATGAAATCGCACACACCCAGCTAGATGCAAAACTATGTTCTGTTAATTATTCACCATACAAAGTACAGCACAGTCCATAAGACACTCACACACTTACTCGCTCACTAACAAAAAGATGAACGCCTAACCAGCAAAACCATGTGGCTAGCGGCTACACTAGGCGTTCAACCAGCTCAAGTATGGTGTAATGTTTCATAAGATAATGTC
The DNA here is from genome assembly GCF_004355925.1 of Anarrhichthys ocellatus. NCBI lineage: Eukaryota > Metazoa > Chordata > Actinopteri > Perciformes > Anarhichadidae > Anarrhichthys > Anarrhichthys ocellatus. The sequence continues at coordinate 9,996,631 of NW_022280035.1, read as the reverse complement.
ACAAATCACCCGTGACTGAGAGGTGCCTCCCATTTTCAGTTTTCCCAGTTTAATAGGCTTATAGTTACCATCCGTGACTCCATAATTACTTATAATTATCTAACATCAACAACTGATTATTTCTTGAAACTGTTCTTTACTTCTATGCAATTAAAAGCATTCATCATTTTATTGTTGAAGTTATCGTCGAGTGGTAATGTAGTTCTTAGTTTCATTTAAGTAGCCTATTTTGCATTACAACACAAAAGTAACTTTTTATTGACAAAAATGAATTCAAAACCTAAAAACTGATCAACAGTTATGTACCATAGTAATTATAGTAAAGCCACTGATGTGGAAGAGACAGTATGTGGGATTTAGTGACTAGTGGTGTGGATGCAGATTGCAACAAACAGAATACCCCTCCACTCATTCAGGAGCATACTCAGTCCGATCTGACCCAGCTGCAATCCACTGACATTATTGGTCATAAGGGAGCCCGGAGCCTCCAGGCCAGGTCAGCCTCCAGGCCAGGTCAGCCTCCAGGTCAGATGGCGGTACCCGGGTTTTGTACTTTGTGGCTCACCTTTCTCAAGCGTGTTGGAGAACTACGGTGGCCTTCAGGTAACATAAAAACATGAAAGGCCCTCTCTAGAGCCAGCGTTTGGCTTGTCCGTTCTTGATTACTGTAAAAACACGCCGGTACAACATGGAGGACCTTGTGAAGAAGAGCCGCTCCTGATGTAGATATGAGGGATTCTTAGCTGCAGGTTTCAGTTTCATACACTAATGAAAACAGAGTTATGAATATTTTTTGCTAATAGATCCCCCGAAATGCTACACACTGCCCCTTCAATGTTGAGTCTGTGAAAGGAAAAAGCGCATGTGCTGTGACTATCTGTAAAACAACATGCAACATACCTCTTTGTTGTAGCCTGTTGACACGCTGGTGCTGGTGCGGCTGTAGGTGCCATTTGCTTTGGTTGGAGAAAACTTGAACGCTCCAAACTCAAATGTTTTCAAAGTCTGGGCAGACGGGCCTGTTAAAAGAGAACAAGTACGAGAGCTGAAATGAACAACAGATTCATACAGAGAAGAAGATCGGCACTCTATTAACCACAAGATGTTACCAAGGCCAGTATGACAAATAGGAAAGACTTCTGAAACACACCTAAACAGATTCATGTTGTCAGGGTGATAAGCCCTTCAAGGGGCATCACACGCGTAGGCCACACAGCATGAGTGTCGCTGAAAATGTGAATCTTTTCGTGGGATTCTGTTTCACAAAGTGTGTTTTACTTGCTATTCATTAGTGTTTTATAATTTATGTCAAATAAATTTGTCCACCAAAGGTTTATGGTGGACAAAGATCAGCCTTCCATTGTTGTATAAAAGCATTTAAATCATTGATATTCAATTGGACAATTAAAGATGGGATTTAAAGACTTTATGAATTAATTAAATCACAAATATATAAATCTTATTTCAACACGATACTCAAATAATGTATTGAGCAATAATAGATTCCAGACATTTTAATTTTCTGATTTCCAACTCTGTTATTAAGTATATTTTTTATATAATGGCTTTGTTTTGGCAAAAAATGTACCGTCATATAATGGTGCATGATTGTTTTGTCAGTAACTTATTAATAATCAGATGAATTAATGTACTGGCAGATTGAGTTTAAAATATTAAATATTTTGTAAATTTCTGTCTAAATCATTTGAGCTTTGTTGTAAATAACATTATTCACTTGTAACATATTTTATCAATCATTCTTTAGTGGTTCAGTTCATAATTAAGTAATGAATGGCAAATAATTCTTTTACTCTTTGTGTTACACACATATTACTGGTGTAAAAATCTATATGAATAACTGGCAGTCCTTTCAGTAAACAGTGAGACAGACATGACATCATGTCAGTCACAGTTCAGGGTTTGCATTGCACCTTGTGTGTAAGCTTAGGGAAATTCAGCCTTTACACATAGCCAACGTGTCTTAACACCTTTGTTTGTCTTGTCGGGTGATTCATAGGAAAGTGAGGCTCGCTGCTATGACACAATGTTAGTCTGTGACTTCACCATTATAGGATTATGGTTGTCAAAACAATGGCACACACATCATCATTATTTAGTCTGTGCTGAAATGGAAAGATGTTTCTAAAGTGACTAATGCACAATATCCCTAAATTAAAAGGCCTTAAAGGGCCTAGAACTGTCTAGCCATGCAGATTGTTTCAATTGTATGTGCTGAGGTTTTATGATGTCTGCCCCTCTTAGATGTTCATCACTTTGTGGACTGCAAATGACAAAGCATTCTTCAGGAACAGCTTTTAAGGTTTAAAGTAGATTTTTTTTTTTTGTCTTCTGCAATAAATGTTACCTGGTTTGTCTGTAAGCCTCTCATACGGGCAAACATGTTGTGTCTGCACTGTAAAATACAATCATAAATGGAGGCCACCTTTAAACCGGCCAAAGGTGTCCTCATCGTGCGCACCACAAACTCCACAGTCACTTCAAGCGCTTTCAATAAAACAGTAGAATAGCATGAACATAGTGTGGCCTACTTTATAGATAACATAATCTACTGATATATCCCTGTGTTTCCATTTAACAACCATGCACTTCATCTCAACGCAACACGAAGTCCTGCAATCATTTCACAAGATTCAAATATTTCATTTCTCAATTTTTGGAGGATCGTTATAATGCCTGTTGCAGCAAAAGCCAAATACCAGAGTTGTTTTGAAGGACATTTAGTTTTCTAAACGCGTGTGCGTAAACCCCGTGGGCTGCGTTCCTAAATGACGGAGAGAAACCGCTGTGGCATGCTCAGTAGGATGTGTCTCTGACAGTTTCACAGAAATCACACGAGCAAAAAAAATCACTTTATATATAGAAATAGCAGCAAGGGATCACATTTCTGAACGGCGATATGGCACGCTACTGTCACCTTAAAGGCAGGACCGCCCCCAAAACAAAATAAATAAATACATTTCATTACAGCTGCCTACCAGTCACTCGGTTCTTCCCATAACATCTCTCTCTCTCACAGTGTACTAGTTAACTGGACACCGCAGAAGTGTATATCCCCAGTATGAACCAAGGTTACAAAGAAAGAAGGATGCAACGTTTGGGGAAGTGGTATGACGTATTATTCCCAGCAAATCAACAGCTATAACTTTATATTAGAGAAGAAGTGCAAAAGCACTAATAGCCTATTAGGAAGCCTGGAAGTCAACAGCACTGTCCAAATAAAGAGATATCCTTTTATTTGGGATTATGATGTATAAAGTCATTTTCCATACTTGTTGGTGAGGACAACGGTGAGCCGTTCTTCCCTGGTTTGGACTTGGTCCTCTTGATGGTGTGCACCTGATCCAGCACGCGCTGCGGGCCCGCGTGCAGCTTGCTGTCGGAGGGCACCGCGAGCGACGTGTCGTCCGCACCCCCGATTCTCGTAGCGGAACGCAGCGGATCCAGAGCCATCATCTTCCCAGCACGGTGCCCTTACCGAGAAAGTTTCGGTTGAAAACCAGTTTCCAAATAGACGTGCGGCTCGGGCTCAGCGGTGCGAGGAGTGCAGCAGCAGGAAAAAAAAAGTCAAGCAGGCAGTAGGCTAAACGTTCCTGGAGCAGCAGCGGCGCACTCCACCCTCGGGACCGCGCCCCGTGGAGGTGGGACCGGGCGGGACCGGAGAAAGTTCACTAGAGGCGCGGAATGAAGGGAGAGGCTGAGGCGTGCACACATTAGAGCGCAATGTGTGCACAACTGAGGGGGAAAAGAAGTGATTAGCATAAATACTTTTAGGTTTGAGAGTAGGGATTAATGGAAAACTTCCCTATGAACATTTAGAGCTTCAGTGGAATGTCTTTTCTCTCTCCGTGCCTCACCTGTCACGACTGACTACACAATAAAGATATTCAATATAGACAATAGACAACGTACAGTAGAATGAAATAGCAAAAGCTGAACTAGTACATTTTCAATAATCATAACCAGCGTCGGAAAGTACTATACACATTTGAGGTATTGTACTATGCTACTTTCTACTCAACATTTCAAAGTGATATATTGTGCTTTGTATTCCTCTACATGGACAACAGTCATGGTTAAGACTTTACATATTAAGATTTTACATTAAAATACAATATGGTTCAGGACTTTTACTATATTGCAGTATTGCTACTTTTATGTGTATGTAAAGGATGTGTAGACTTCCTCCACCATTGTTACTAGAGTGTCCGTTTTAAGTTACTTTCTGGCCCACTTCTACTCCACTACATTTACACATTACATTCTGAACATTTATCTCCTTAACATTTATCAGATTCTTCTGATCAAACCGTTCCATACCAACAATAATATTGTAAGATATAACATATTGTTGCAGAATATACTGTACATCACATACAAGTGTACCACCTTCTAATAAGGCACATTTTATAAAGTTTACAATTAAAAGTCACTAAATACTTTAAGGTCTTATAGATAAAGTATAGCTCTTTAGGGCACATTTGTGTTACCAAATTGTAATAAATGAATTTGGGTGGTATACTCTCCTTTTTAAACACGCTGTTCTGCATAGTGAGTGGTTTTACCTTTGATAGGTCTGCTAAAAATCTTTTTGCTGATGATACTTTACTCATTTAAAATGTTTTTGATGACTTGTTGCTTCAACGCGGTAGCTAAAAAGTAAGAAGTGGTTACTTTTATCGTGTCCACCCCTGTGTGTTGTTTTACCTTTAAATGCACCATGGCAATTACAATTTCAATTTGAAATTCAGGTTACAAAGTATGACCTGTTTCTTAAATGTAGAACTAAATGTGGTTATTCCCATGATGGAAACTGCCTCATCCGGTTTGTCTAGGTTCATTATCATTATCCAGTTAAGTATTCATAAGTCATTTAAGGGATGGACGAGATAAAGGAGATAAAGGAGAGAGGGAGAGAGGGAGAGAGAGAGGGGGGGGGGGGGAAGGAGATGATACAAGTCTCATGCTCTCTGTGTAACTGGATTGTTTTGGCTCAGTTTCTGCAGTTGACATTTTCCCACCACACCCTTCGCCTCACGGCTGCCAAGGTACTAAATATCTTGTGTGTAATGTACCTGAGATGTGTGTTTATGACAATGTAAGCCAACATGGGTGCATATATATATATATATATATATATATATATACCCTATATCCCCACCAGTCTTTATGAGAGAGGAAGTAACATGAGTCAAACACTTGTTTGATCCACTGATAATGTAAATGCCTTCAAACAGCTGAGATTAGAGGCTCAGGACAAAGCAGGGTTGTTTGAATGGAAAAAAAGACCTAATCCCATGTAGTTTGTAAAACAGATTTATCACATTTTAAAGTGATACTGCATGAAACTAAACCTCTATCAGCGCTCCTTCATGGCTGAATCCTTTACTGATTTAAGGGGAAAGAAAACCATGAGCAACCGGTCAAATGTTAGTTATGTTCTTGTACTGCTGCGATGTTGGGAGGCTTATGTCGTAAATACCACACCCAGCCTGAAGACAGTGTGTGTGTGTGTGTCCATCACTGTTTCAACCCTACTCCAGACAGATAACACTGACTAACGTCTAGCAAAAGAAACACTAGAGTGAGTGTGAGGAAACCTGGAAGTGAACAGCTCTAGCCCATGGGTTCACATCGACAGCTTTACAGTCACAGTGCATCTGTATGAAGCCAAATGTGATTTTAAAGCTTTGCCATAATTTAATTTATGTTAAGAAAACATAGTTCTCTCTTGTGTTGAGAACACCTGTAATCCCAAGCACGTATAGCGTTAACCTTATCACCACAGCTTCACCGCTTAGATAAAGATTAGGACTGTAAAAAAAAAAAAAGAAGAAAGTACTCTTATCACTTACACTTTGTTACGTATGCCTTGGAGGTTTGCCAAGACATATACAACATGCAATTTATTAGAAATAAGATTCTGAAAAAGTTTGATCTAACAAATGGCTTGACAGTGTATAGGTTACCCCTATGGAAGCATAAATAGAGAGTACGTGACTGATTACATAGAGTATGTCAGGAGACACATTCAATGTGATCTGGATTGAAGAGATTACAGAGGCTTTGTTGATAAATGTCAACCTTTGCCCCCCGAGAAGCAGTATTCTGTTGCGTATATATAGTATGTAGTAGTAGAGGCCCGTAACTTGATTTTTCAAATCAGTATATTTTCCCTTTAGTCGCGCACATATTGTATAAAATAAGCACACAGCATAGCTTTCGTGTTGGCAAAATACCAAGCAGCTAATATGAATCATTTTTAGCAACAAGTGCCCTTTTTTTTTTTCCTTCAACATTCAGGAATCATTATAAAAAAATGAGCATTTGGTTGTCTAAACATATTGCCAGTTAGATTATGTTACTATCTGACCTGAGAAGGGGAGACACCCAACTTGTCACTCACACACACTGGTTATGTACGGAGATGGTAAAGCCTCCGTATGCCAGTGCTACAGATCAGATACACTATTCCAGACTCTGAAGTCATTGAACAGCTTTTCAATTGAGGTGACGGCACCATCTAGCAGGCCAGATGAGAATTGCAACCCATCTGACATGATACTTTTGAGTGTACGTCAGTGAGAGTAATTCATCCGAGTTGAATAAAGTGACAAACTGTCCAAGCGGCTAAAACATTAGAAAAATAACGAGTCTCAATTCTGAAGACCGAAAGTGGGCAAATGCCTTAGATATAGGTAGTAGTTTCACAGCACACATTTTGACTTATGGTAAATAAAAAAGAAACGCATGCAGCTAAATGGATGTCAGCAATCATTCACCTGTGCCTTTTCTACTGGGACATGTCAAAATGTCCACTAGGACCAGGGCTGGATAGCAGCGCCTTAACGATACCTACGTCTTGATACAGAGACAAAACATTCCTTGAAGAAATCCCTTCAATAAATACACCAATTGCACTGAACCAGTTACAAAAGCTTTGCCTGAATCAAAGTTAAGATTTATTTCAAAATGTCTTATTTTCTTTCTCTGCTACTAAGAATATGAACAAACATTCAAAGGCAACTTTTATTACTTGACAGTTTGATACTGGAGTCCATGACGAATATGTAATTTGACCTAACTCGGGTACGAAGTTAAAAATGATATTTAGATGTTTTACGGATGATCTCCTCTCTCATGCGGCCACTATGAAGACTTGATTCTGCAAACACCATGTGGTTTTATTGGTACAGCATGAAGGCACAGATATAATTCAGTGAGCTGACTGGACCAAAAAAGGGGGATGGGTCACAGCCAACCAGAGTACACTGATGGGATAAAAATAAACAGATCAAAGTTTTGGCTGACCACACAGTGAATATGTTTGTTTTTTTAACCAGTTGGCTTTTACTTTCATGATAATAGTTAAAAGATAATCCTGCCAGGAGAGGGCGTAATGCAGTCAATTAACATTTACTATATAAAAAAATGCTGGTAGCAATGTGTACCAGAAACAAAAACACATTACATAGACCAAAACAGAAAAAAAGCAAGTGTAAGCTGGATAATTTGTTAGTGTTATCAGACAAAAATCTACCCCAGTGCACTGTGGGTAACCTTAGCGTGGTCTGTACCATACATCATTTTGCATACACCAAAAAAAGATACAACCAAAACACCCATCATTTCTGATGTTTAGAGTAACACTTCTAGCTGTGCTGGTAAAATACAAAAAAAAAGAAAAGAAAAAAAGATAGTTCGTCTTTACAAAAACAAGTCTATTTATCTTGTTTTGGCTTATAAACAGTACCATTACAAGTGTAGTGTACACGTCCTATACATCAGTGCTCCTCAGGTTAAGGCTTAATGAACCAAAGCACATTCTTATCCCAACTCACGCAGAGGTAGAAATACTGCAGCGATCCAACGCAGTTAGACTAAAACAGTATTGTGTAAATGAACAGTAAAAGATCATTATTTCATTCAAAATGCTGAACTTAAATCTGAAACTGGCTGGGAACTATTTTGTTTCCAAAACAAACAAACAAGTGAGTCAAAATGAAAAACACCTCTGACATCGGAACAAACGATCTTCCCCTCCACACACTGTACCACTGGAAACCTTTGAACAGCAAACGCACCTAAAAGCATGGCCCTCTTTACACTCTGACAATATGTTTCAAATATAAATACGACTTTTACGTCTTCACGTGTAGTGAATTGCATTGTGGGAAGAGGCACACTCTTTCCCACTATTTCTGTAATATGATCCTAACAGTGTTGATTAAACCAACTGGAGTATAAGGATTCTCCACACTAAGCAGTGATGGAGGACACGGCTCAGTCTATTCCTACCGTACAGAGATAGTACAAACTGTAGAAGACGTCGGCATTGTGAAAGAGTTACATTAACACTGATTAAATGATTTCATCGACAACCTATATTCAAACTTGTCTCACATCAGTCACACCTACGATGTAAATGCATATGCTCGAAAAACTCCCCGGAGAAGAGAATATCCTTTTTTAGTGCACCACAGCTAGATTGTCATTGTATATAATGTATATGACGGAAGAATCTTTTTCATCATATGCTTGTCAGCGAATAAAAAAACGTATTAAAAAGAAAACTCTTACACCCACAATGGCATTGAGAGGTGAGCTAAATCAGTTTCACCGGGTGATTATGTAATTATTCAGGCGAATACGTTACAAAACATACTGATTTTGGGCAAAATCTATAAAAATAAATTTCAAATTTAGTGTTTAAGTCATGGGATGTCAGGAACCGTGTGCATAGATTGCTGCGATACACATACACATAAAAAAAGGTGTGACTACAGTGTGACTGTTGGTCTGTTAAAACTAGTGTGTGTTTAGAGTAGAGGAGTGTTGATTCTCTGTGTTTGAGCTGGAAATAGTGTTGATGCTGTATGTATCAAAAAGTCCGTGGAGAGTCTCTGGATGCACGCCACGTGCTGCTAGTCATTAACTAGCCGATAAACATGGTACTGTGCACCGTGTTCACTGGTAGACACTTCGAACACGAAGGCGATGCACAGCAGAGTCTCCTGAGTTTCCCTGTTGGACACCACCTGGCAAGAGAAGGAGGGGGAAAGAGGAAACCGTTAGGGAGATCAGGATTCAATGACAAAACATACGCACAAACACCGGGCCAGTGTTCCAGATGGAGGATGTAATGATGCACACACCTGTAGGATGGTGAAGTTCTCCAGCACACTGTTCATCATGTACTTCTCTGGCAGGTGTTTGAGCTTGTGGATGAAGTTGATCATATATTCACACATGGGCGAACGATTGATGCGGAACACATACTTTCCCCCTTCCATGTGTGCATATTCTGTCTGAATGGGAGGAATCCACACATACGCGTCACAATTTAACCGCATGATTATGGCGGGTATGAGATTCTTTATTTGCACTTTAAAAAAAAAAAAAAGAGAGAAGATGTTGGCGTTCTCACCTCAACCTTCTCGACCACCTGTTTGCCAAAGGAGCAGACTTTCGTTGAGACACTGATGGTGATGTTTTCTGTACCGCTGTACTGGCTGCTCACACCGTAGAACACACCGGCGCCCTCCTCGATGTCGCTGCTCAGGTCGGCCTGGAACAAGAACAAAAGCAGATTGACAGAGTGTCAAAAGAGAGGGAGAATCAGAAGTAGCCATTATCAAAAAACAAATCTATTGCAGCAGATATCTGGGCCAGGAAGGAAATATATCCACCATTTGTGTTCTGGTGAGGAACACGCAATGTAAACAAATATTTTGTTTTGTTTACAAGAAAACTCTACAGGGCACCTCCGAGTGAAATACTGCTGAACGAAGCAACTACCACCGAAGAAGTCCTTTCCTGTGTAACACCCGGCTGCAGCGGCACATTGGCTTTGCTTCCCCCGTGTGGTGCAGCAGGTTATAACCTGAGATTGTAAACCGAGTTGCGTAATGTATAACACCATCTATCTAATGCAATGACTGTTACACAATCTCATGTAAAAAACTAAAACATCTGTTAGTGTCAAATTCCCAAATGACCACTTGGCGCCTCGTGATCATTTATAAATCAATGAATTTCTGTCCTGCAGCCTGCTTTGCAAAGTTCTCGGTTATTAAAAATGATCTTATCGGGCAGAAAACTGGTTTTCTGTACTGACCCAGAACTTGACGAGGAAGAAGGCGTTGTGTGGCCCTTTTTCATACAGCTCCTTCAGGCCTCCTTTCTTCTCAGAGAACTTGTCGTAAATCTGCCTCACATCTATGGACTCCAGTACGGGGTCACTGTAGCCGGGGTTTGATGGGCCAATGAGTACGAAAAGGTGTTTATACTGTAGGGAAGAAAGGAGAAGTGATAATAGAGAAGACACACAGTTTTGGCGAATATATATACATAGATCGTTGTCTGGATGTCTGTACCGTCTCCCTGTCTCTCTGGATCTCCATAAAAGCAGAGTACTCCAGGAGCCGTAGTTTTGCTGAGGCGATGGTTCTGTCTTGCCATACGGGAGCTGCTATCGCTGCAGGTCGTGGGGGAGGCAGGGGCTCATAGCCTGCGAAACATTGAAACCAGAAAAGAACAATTAACATACCAATAATCATTGCTATTTACTCAAATCAGTGAGTTCGTGTTCACACTTACTGATAGGTGTAGGGACAGGGGCTGGTAGTGTAGTGTATGGTGGCTGTGCAAATGGCTTGATGCTGCAAAAGTACAAACCCAAAAATGAGCAACTGTACCAGCAGAAGCACAAGACTTACTCCAATTTTTAAAAAGCAAGTAATCTGCCACTTACTCCTGAGAATGTCCAGGCTGTCCTGGCATAGGGCCGGGCCAAAACTGAACAACGGGAAAGACAGGAAACGGGACAGATAGTGTTACTCAGAGTTTCACCCAGAAGGTGGAAAAGAACATATGTGTGTCTGCATGTATGCATTTGTTTGTCTCACTCTGACTGGTGGTGGGAACGGAGTCTGGGGTTTCATTACGCTAGCAGACACAATCTGAGCTGACGAGAGGTTGGCTACTGTCTGCAATGCCTTGTCTTTGGATACCTGGTCCTGAAAGAGGAAGAACAAGTAATACACGATGAAAACGTGCCAAAAAAAACCAATAAAATATAGGTTGACGTTCCAAAGTCAGCAAGCCTTCAAGGCCGGTTTAGACAGAAAGCCAGCCAACATATTATAGAGTACTTGAGCATGATGCAGTAACTATGAGGGAAGACAGGACAGAGTGCAAAGCAGATAACAGGGGGATGCCAAAGCAGGAGGCGCACCAAGCTAGCAGGCTAGGAGAGCTAACTGGACCGTCACCAGTATTTAACTAAAGCCACTAAAAACAAGAGAGTAATGAGCAGGGTTTTTTTGGGGGGGGGGGTTTGGCAGTAGAACTGCATTGTAGACTAGCAGTTATGTGATGCCAACCAAAAAAAAGCACAAAGCCTGAAGCAGAAGATTGTAGTTGTATAATCAAAACTTACCAAGTTCATGGCCTACGGCAAAGAAGACACGTCATTAATTAACTTCAGTACATTCAAAACAACAGCAGGTCACAGAATCACTATTGGGTGAAGAGGGGAAACCCCTTCCTCAGTACACACAGCTCTTTGAAATGACTACACCGCTGACCTACCTTGTCAAGCATGCTCACAGTACATGTATCCTACATCGACAGGACGAGCTACATACTATTCATCTGTGCCGCACGTTTATGCCAGGAAATATACCGGCGTGGAAATCTGAACACGTTCTCCAAATGTGTGTTAGGAGTGCAGCAGGATAAATGCATTTGGTGCAAAATGATGTCACAGAGTTTATTACAGTGAATGGTAAAACCACAAGACAACCGCGTAAACGGAAAGGATATAAAGACGGGGGAAAATGTCTGAGAGTGACAACGTGGAGATCAGAAATGATTTGAGAGAGAAATCTGGAAATTTGTAATATGTGCACGTCGATGAGGCGCACATTAAAAACTCCCTGTACGTCTGTGTGTGTGTGTGTAAGCTTTTATGTCTACAGCCATGCACATGCTTAGATCAACCGAGCCGGCTATCGACTCTAATATAATTATCTGTCCATAGCCACGAGCTTCTTGAACTATAAGTAAACTGCTCCACATTAATGGCATGCATTATAACGAACACCTCTTCTCCACAAATTAGGATACACTGATGCCTTCAACGAATCTCTCTTTCGCACTGAGCAACGCCAGACGACATCAAACACTGACAGAAAATATAACAAGTTAGCAAGTTAGCCTGAGCCCGCCACGTTCCCACAGACACTATCTCACAGCCCTGATGATGGCGTTACAAATCATGCACCTAACTTTTTGTAAGCTGGATTTATACTTCTTAACTTGTTCCAGTGGTCCTACCTTAGATACTTCTATAAGAACCCCGATATCACCACTACACTAAATGCCTTGTCATGCTTTATCATTTAAACTTTCCTTCCCTCGTACAGTAAAGTAGGACCTCAGCAGAGAAGCATACATCTGCCATAAGCTCGGACAAAGGCTTCTGTGCCGATTTACTGTTTATGTTGGGTTTGGGTCACATGCAGAGCGAAGCAGCTAGCACGATAAAGTCAGTGAGCATGTGTACCTTGAGCTTAGACTGAATCTCGCGAGACTTTCTCTTGACCAAGACTTGCAGGTGACTAGAGACCTGACGAAAGACAGGACGAAGGACAGAGGATGGGAGGAAAAAGGAAAGGAAAAAGAAGAGGGGATGTGACTACAGAGGGAAGGGAGAGTTGATTCAGTGGGCACTCACCTTGATGCTGGTCTGGTATTCTCGTACCCTCTTACGTGCCAGAACCTGAATGTGACTAGACACCTATGGAAGCAGGGTGACCGCCATGAAAAAAGCACACATTCACAGGGTGATCTTGCCATTTGAAATAGCCACGGTCCATTCATTATCAATTTAAGAAGGTAAATGGGTAATTTACAACAAAATAAACACATCAGAAGATATGCACGGTGCACGTAGCAAATCCTAAATGAAAACCCACACGTGTGGTCCTAAACAGCAGCTGTGCATACCTGCTTGCGTGTGCGCGTCTTCCCTGTTCGTAGCTTAATATAGCGAGCTATCAGCTCGTTTCGACCTAAAATTGAGAAAGTAATAGAATACAATCAGAGTGGAGCACTTCAAACACAAGCATCTTGGTTACACACAATACAATAATGTGTTTGATATCAGAAAGTAAGACACGGATGGGGCTGGTAGAACCTGCAAGGAAAGGTAATCCGTTTTAAAAAAGTGTATTTAACTTAAGCCGACACGGCAAAATAAAGAGAAAAAAAACAAAAAAACATGGCTGCCACTCAAATGTGACCAGACAACCAATTATCTCTCCGTTACATTTGTTGTCTCGGGCATATAGGGCCCTATAACTATTTATGAAGGTCTAAAAATGTCTAACAGGCTAACTCAGCAGCATCATTTTGCTCCTACACCGTGCCATGTAGCTTTTGTCTGTGGTATGTTCACAAAATAGGCCTCCGTGTTTGTAACTACACCACGCTAACCGCTGGTGCAACCAATCTCATCTGTTCCCTGAAACAAAAATGACCCTAAGAGGCAATGACGACATCAATCTTTGTATGAAGCAAACATAGATGAAGATCCCATTTGAAATGAAGAAATAACATAAAAGTTTAATGCAAATGCACTTTCAGTGAGAGATGGTGAGGCTACTTGTGTAGTTAACGGGCTTCAAAAATGTGGTGAACACAGAGTGCACGATCAGCCCTTTTCTTTATCTGCCTCCCCCGGCTCCAACCCACACCAGACGATCTGCTCGTCTCTAAATGTAACTGGTGAGCAACTCGCTATTCTCCCTGCTGCAGATGTGAGAGTTAGAGAGGCTAAAGGAAGCCAAACAAAGCCTCACACACCGCTTCCACAGCCTTGTTCTTTTCATCGCACCAACAGCCTCGACATCGCCATCCTTCTTTCTGGGAAGTGGTGCGATGCTGTCGGGACTTAGGTCACATCGGGCTGAGTCACATCAGCTCTGGAGTAACCAGAATCAACAGATGGGCCTGACTCAGACCAGGCAGTCTGTTGCAATTCCCTAAACAGGACACATGCGCTTTCCTGCAGCCCAACAATGCTCCACATAAGGCCAAACCAGTTTTCATCAGAAGTCACACATTCCATTTGTTTTGTGTGCGTTTACACCTTGACACGAAAACAGAGATCACATTGGGAGATCAGTGAGGAAACAAAAAGTCTTCAACATGGATTTATCTCTCCGTTCAAACCTTCTCATCCCGATACAGATACCTGGGCTCAGTGTTCATTAAAAGGATCACTGACTGAGACCATTCTTTGATGTGTAATACCAGTTTTGACTTAAACATTGCTTTCTTAACTTAAAACAACATGTAATAAATATACATTAAATCTACTGAATTGTTATTTATTATAGAAATAAACCACACACCAGCAACTTGGTCTTCAAAAATGTACAGGAATTACGATTCAAACCTAAAACCCTTTTAATGCAGCAACAAATTGGTCAAAACTTAAAGGAAATTAAAATATATATAAACGTAGAAATGAATTGAATAGATCAGCCCCATTGTCACAATAACCGATCCAGCTATTTAAATCAGTGCCGGCCCGATATCGGTATATCCCTAAATAAATGCATTTTTTAATGCTTTTTATAGATAAAATGAGATTTTCATTAAAAAAGGGAGATAAAGAGAGAAAATTAACCAAAAATAAACAAACGTGGGTCTAACTTTATTTTGGTCATTATTTCTTATTAAAAATAGGAGAGAATGACACAACGAGACTGTCTTTGACCCAACGTGAGTTGATCCATCTATAAATGGGTTCCGGCTCCGTTCACCACGGCCTGTATTTATCAAACTACTAGAAGTAAACACTTTTACTCACATCAGAAACTTAAGAATGAAAGATATTCATCAAAGGTTTTTTTTAACTCTTAAATTTGAGATAGACATGTTGTACACATCATTGGTCATGATGAATAATTAATTAGCTACGGCAATATGAATAATTCAGAATGGCTTTTAGATTGTTTCCATTACAACAAATTTCCAGTTATTTAATCTCCATTTTGTATATCTATATATTCTAAATAAATGAGATTGTTGTTGATTTCACCCATTAATTGCTACTGAAGATATTAAGGATTTAACATACAAATATAAATACAGTAAAATGTGAGTATTTGAACAGTATGGCAGATATTACTCTCTTTGCTGCAAGCAGCAACACGTTGCTGGATAAATGTGTCTCATTCGTCATACTCTGGGTAGAAACTCTTTAATACCAAATTGTCTCTTAAAAATAAATTCTTAGTTTAATAAATACCAGCTCTAAAATATATTGTGCTATTGGACACATCACCAACAACAACACCGACATGATGCTATAATATCATCATTCAAACAAGCACCCTCTGTTTTATCTGCGTCACCCGGTGAGTGCAATCCACTGAGACAGTGATCTGTGCGCTGATCATCCTAACTTGGGAATACATGCTTGACACCAGAATCCAGGGTGACATCATGGTAGCTACAGATCACTGAGAGCACGGAGACTGGGGCTCAAATACGACTGGCCTAGTTTAGCAGGAGGTATTACCTGTAAATAAACTGATATTTTGTTGTAAAATTTCACAAATATTTAAAACTAAATGGGGGAATCAAAATGGTCACAGTTGTTATTAATAGGCAGTGATCAGAGGGTTAATGAGAGCGCGGGGATTATGTTCAATCTCAATGTAGCTGTGTGACGTGTGAATGCGTGCACCAGTGGGACTGTCCTTGTTTACTTAGATGGAAGTGGGGGGCAGTCAACACAGCGAGCCCACACTTCCACAAAAGGAGGAAATGCTGCCGCCACGTTGAAACAAACCTTCCCTTTCACACTCGCACAAATGCATGACACAGGCTGCTGCAGGCCGCATGCCAACACTAAGTCAAAAAAGCTAAGAATGTTCTAATATAAAAGGTAGGAAGAAACTGTCAAAGACATGAAAGCTGTAGTCGCAGGCAGCATCCTGAACAGATACTAATAGACCAATACAACTGAATCCTAAAGCAATTAGTGACCAGAGGAATGAGAGACCAAGCACCGTCTTCATATTCTTACCCGAACCTGACCTGAAATCTCAACCTGCTCTAACCTTTGATCCAGTCAGTGCCGGATGCCCTTTGACCTCAAGTTAAACAGCCATCTCTCAAAATACCTGCAGGCAGATCACCCGAGCAAAGCCTAAGAGGACAAGAATGATCCATCAGCCTCTGGGTTTACAACTGTTCACAGTGGAACAACGGCTTTTGAGGGACAAAGTTTAAGTTTCATGTAATTCTGTAAAACTTAAGGCTGTTACAGAGTGTGTGCAGTTCATTCATTTTGGCCGTTATACTTTATGGTTGTGGTGTAACGGACTGTAGTTGATCCGTGATCTGTATGGGACCCCCATATTGTCATTTTAAAGTCATCACCATCAACATGGATATGATGGCTGGCTGGATGATCATCATCATTGCGTTAGGTTTAGTTTCCTGTTCCTCACCATACATCTTCCCCTCATCAGAGAGTATGATCTTCCTCCTGCCGCAGGGAGGGTAGATGGCCAGAGCTTCGTGAAAGCTCTGCTCGATGTCTGGACTCCACACTCCCTCGGGGTCGCCGTCCAACCCGCGGTCCGCCCCGTCTGCCGCTCCTCCTTCTGCATCGCCGCCGTCCTCCTGCGCCCCGTCAGGGCTGCCACGGCAACTCCACTCCGACGCAATGATGCCGGCTCCTGACCACAACACACCTAGAGCACACAGGACAAGAGGGTTTTTAAAAGGTTCCACATCCTCTGTCAACCTTTCTGTTGTCACATGGCATGCAGTTTACAATGACAATAGCGGCAGATTTATTACTGAAAAATGAAGAGTAGTTTTTAAAATGATGGCTCTTGGATTTCACACAAAAGCAGCCTTCATATATATTCTGCGAATGTAGATTTTGACAGCTGAAAGGACTGTGGCTGGCAGACTTTAGCTGTAACTAGTTGCCTAATTAAGCTAGCTAGGTTCAAATTTTTAAGTTGACGTGTGATTTATTCGCACAAAGTGTTCACGTTTGATCTTCAAAGACCGTCGGTATGTTATTTTATAAACCCGTCTTGCTGATTAATTTGTTAAATGTAAAACTAGTTTGGTGAACACTCTCTGTGCTTGCCATGAGTCCAGGTTTTCTTCCACATTAAAAAAGCATCACACCAAAATATATGTACCACAATGTGAGAGCAGTATTTGTTTTTATAGCTGATGAATTTCGAAAAAAAGGCATCGCAATCAGCAAGGTCTGAAGAAATGAATGCAGCCGTCATCTGGACGTTTTCAAAACAGAGTTCAGCTTGAAATCATCTATTACAGCCACACACAACCCCTAAAGTCTGTGAACAAGAAATAATGAACAAAACACATTGTTGTGGTTACATTTTGTTTTGTAACTTCTCATAAACAAGAGAATGTAAGTGACCGATACCAGACACATACCGACTCAAACAGCTGGATCGGGTATCGGTGAGAATCTATTAATTTCAATTCTATGTTTGTATAAGTTTTGATCAATTAGTTGCTGCAATAAAAAGGTTGACAGTTGAATTGTAAGTCCTGTACATTTTCAGGATTTCTTTAACAAGTTACTGGTAAATAATAATAAATGTATATCTTTGTATGTATTTATTATATTTTGTTTTACAAAGTTAAGAAAGTAATGTTTAAGTCAAGCCTGAGGTTGCCTTCCACACATAAAAGAATGAGCCATGTCCCTTCCACACAGTGAAGCATACAGATTATTACTTAATACAGCACTTGGTATCGGCCGATACCCAAAGCCCAGGTACAGATATCAGTACCGAGACTAAAAAACTCAGATCTGTGCATCCATAGTTCTTCAGTTGTACATGCTCGCTAAGATTAATTAAACCCTGTGAGTTTTAAATGAGTCTCATCGACAGGCGGGTCAAGAAATTGACTTTATTCAACCGAACACATTGCGACAGACAGACGGAACCGGGATTAACCATGCGGTCGCCAAGAACCGCGACAGATTTTCTGGAATCCAAATATCTCCACACTTCACCAACAGTGAGAGATCAGAGTCATCTGAAGTTGTTTACCGCCTCCATATACACAGGGTGTATTAATAGCCCTGGCATCCGGGGGTTAAAGACCTGACAAGCAAAATGGCAAAACATTAAGAGCGTGTAAATTTACAAAGACGCTGGCCACGGTCAATGAAGACACCACCAGTCGGTCGAGCTATTGCGGTTATACCAGTTAGTGATGACATTTTCCTTTCGCTACAAAAGACAACACTACTTTAAAAAGGCAGTTATTGAGCCATATGAACGTCCCTGCAACCTAAGGCCACATGAGGAAATTACACATTCTTCTGTTATTGTTGAAGATGCTCCAAGTCTCCTCAAACACATGCACACATATGCAACACGAAAGCCGCTTGGTGTAATGTTTTCCAGAGTGTGTCTAACATGGCCCCTGCCACAGAGGAACCACAGAGGATCAATGTGGTTGCAGGAGCTTCCCCTGCTGTGGTGGGCTTATTGGACTCTCTGCACAGGGCATTCACAGTTTGAATCACCGCAGACGGGACTGAAACAACATTGTGGTATTCATGGGGACATGAAAGTTTGAAGAGGTTTAGGGTACAATTCACAATGCAACAGAAGTTCCCTACCTGTGGGTGATTCGTCTGAGAGGTCACAAGATGATTAAATGATTTTTTATGTTTTCAGACTTCGAACATATCTTTGCTATTTGTTCTTGTGAAATCCTTTGTATTTTCACCTACAAAGGCTTTCAAATGAAAGATAGAGAGAGAGAGAGAAACATCCCACGTAACTACTCAAAGCTTATCCTGCGTTCCAGACAACTCTGAACTCGAAAATTGCCGACCGCTTACTAGAAAAAGTACAATGGAACGCCACTTAAAAGCAAAGCAGAAAATGTTTGACTTCAGAGTGTAAGATTGTGATAAAAAAAATACCCAAATTCTAGCCCATAGAGCAAGTGCACTAGCTGTTATTTAATTCTCTTCTGATTTCTCAATGCAAGTCTATGGAAAAATGTCCTTTGTGCTGAATTGCATTATGTGACAGACCTGGAAGATTGAATTCCAAAGTCTGGCCACGGTGTCAAATTTCTGGTGATGTCGTCTGTTACCTCATATTGTTTTTTTCTTGTTTTGTTAATATGCAAGGTGGCTGCACTGCTTGGAGTTTAACTGTATGTACGCGAGCCAAACAATCCTCAGCTTGTCACAGTCAGACATGATTTGGTTTGGGTCGTGCACCTGGAAAGCTTACAGGTGAAAATAGAAATGGGAAACGTCGAGCTCCAACATTGACTAGAATGCAGCATAAGGCCATAACCTGTGGTGATTGGTCATAGGTATTCATAGGGGGTCACCGCTAAATGGGATAACATACGGTACATTTCTTTGTCTCCGAGTGGCATATCTGCACAAAAAAGTAATATGAATTGGGTTATGCAACATTAAATACACCCGTATTTGCTGTATTAACAATGATTTATGGTAATGACAATGTAAGCTCTGTTTGTGGCAATGAAAAAGCCACTTCAATACTTTTCTGCATGTAGGGTTTAATAAAGTCAGAGCAAACGTGTACACAGATATATAAATGATTGAGGAAACAAAGTCAAAACATGTATAAGTGTAGTAATAACATGGCCAGGGAGTGCATGTATCAGGACCGACTGTATGGAATCGTTACTTTGGTCCAACATTGCAACTGAGGCATCACAGCAACAGAGTCGTGGTGATGCAAAGTTAGGACATTATGCACTGAAGGCATATGTGGCCCTGTCAGTTTCAATATAGCTCTCCCAGTGGCCAAAAGGTCAGATGTTTGGTGCAGAGAAGCCAGAGCATTGAGCTAAATAAAGCTATGAGCTCAGCTAACACTGACAAGACATGCACACTACGGCCTGTCTTCAGCTCCAATAGGAACAGTGACTTTATGATTAACCGAGCTAGATCTCATCACAGTACTTTCAGATTAACATGGCCACCTCAGCTGACTACTACTACTACTACTACTACTACTACAGGCTCCTGTAGGTTCAAGACAGCAAATCAATCAGACTTTAAGCACTTCGTACGAGTCTAAAGATCAAATCTTACAGCAATTGGATAACTCAGTCAGGATGCGTGTGTGCTGGAGACGAACAAAGGTGTTTTTTTTTTCTCTCCTCTGTCTCCTGCTGAACCTGTAAGACCAGTCTCACACGTTGGTGACAGTTTTATAATAACACGAAAGGAATTCTTTCCGCTAGCATGTAACGTTAAGGCTAGCTATGAGGGGGGGAAAAAAACCAAATCACACTCAACGGCTGGAAGCCGTGTAGCCAACTGTGAGTTGGCAAAATCTTGCCTTTGATCCAAAAGAGTGGAAAAAAACTAGGCCTAGCTGTTGTTAAAACACCGTAAACCACTTTAAAGTACAAGAGGCGGTGTTGTTTTCTACACTTCAGTGGGTATTTTACAGACAAGCCACTGATAGCCTGGCGTGCTAGTTGGTTAGCTTGCGAGCTAATAATACCTCAACAAACTCCAAACTAAGTCCAAGAGACGCCTGAAAAGTCACCGCGAACACAACGACGAGAGGCTGGGTGAATTAAATAAGAACTCGCTGCTAAAACACAGGAGCCTCTGATTCAGCAAAGCGGCAGCGGGGAAAATGCGAAATATGTCAAATATCCCAAAACTTCCAAGCACACACGAAGCGAAGCAGCTGCCGCAGCAGGAAAGTTTGAGCACACAACAAAGAACTATCTGAGAGCGCACTCACCTCACTATGGCTTTCCTGCCCTTGTTGTTACAGGCACACGCTCTTCCCCGTGCGGAGTTGTTTCTTAAGCAGTTTTGCTGTGTGTATCGCGAGTATTTCCTCGGTACAAATAACCGTGTTTGACAGAAAAAAAAAAAGGCGGAATGCCAAGTATGAGTTTGGTATGGAATCAACGCGCGGAGGAAAACGCACAGAGGCGTGGCGTCGAAACACGCGCACACGCAAAAGTTTTGGGTGTCCCAACGCAAACTCCTCCCATGACACCGGACTCCTGGTGGATGAGGAAAAAGGGGATAGGGAAGGATGGTAGTGTTGAGTGTAGGTCACTGTGATGATTTCAACCCTGATATTGCTTTGACTACATATTTGCACTGGTAGTGGAGAAGTATTCTACTACAAGTTTAATAAACAACAACAATGCTGCTTCACTATTTGGGCCGTGTCAACAGGTTTGTGCTAATACAATTTTGCTTTATTACCTAATCTCGAGGTCACTTTCCTAGATTATTGGGTTTAATCAAATTACCATGCAGCACATCTTGCCTATGAAAATAATTCCCAGTAAAATCACATATCCCCAAAAAGCGATTTATATTACAGTCAACACAGATTTATTCCCACACTAATTAAAACATGCATGCTTCCTTTCTTCATAGGACCAATATCAGTCCATGGACCCTACACAGCTGTACATTTATTAATATTTTTTTTGAATTGTATGTTATTTAATATACAAATAATGGTATATATTAAAACTTTATTTGGAGAGGGAAACCATCATGGGACATATCACTTGGTGACATGAGGCTCACTGATCTTCAACAAACTCTTTTTCTTGTGTGTCTATTATTCAGGTATTTATTCAAATATATTCTGTACCAATTATCTATGTACATTCTTGACACAAGAAGACTATTGTAAATACCCTCTGATGTCACATTACATATTGTGAAACTATACACTTCATAGTGACTGTGGGGGGCTGACAAAGCTGCTGAGGGATCTAGATATGCTTGGGTAAGCCCTGGTTAATGATTTACATCACCTACAGTATTATTCTCCTATACTGGCAAGGTAAGAGTAATTAGAGGAAGAGGCCCTGCTTATGCAGCCATGTAACAGTGAATCTATTGTAAAAGGAGATGTAATGGGCTCCGGATGAAATGTCACGAGACTGACAAAGAGATTTAAACACTATTATTCTCAACTGCTGACAGTAAGCTCCTGGTTAATGGTACAGATTAAATGCTGATATCTGAGCAGGAACCTAGCAGGAGTTACACCTATTTCCAACAGTTGGAGTCGGTCATTGAGGTTTAAAGCTGAACTCCCAACATTATCATCCCAATATATTTAAGGCTTGCTTTCGTTATCTGCACCTACATGAAAATGCATTTGTCACCCACTTGATGTGCCATTTGAATGATGTTATCCCTGAATATGGCCAATGGAGGGCAGTATTACCATAGTAATGAGTATATTACTATATCAGGGCACGAGCAGGCCATAGATACTGATTGATGAAAAGGTAAATGCCATTAACAACCAATAAGGAAGCTTTCTTTTTGGTAAATGTTTTATTTGGGTTCATCGTTGTGAATTTATGCCAGAAAATAAAGAGCCATTTCATCGTTTAGTTGGGTCAAGATGAATGACAAAGCCAAAACTTTAAAAATATAAAAACATTTATTTGGAACAAACAAAAGTGAACAAGGTAAGTATTCTGATAATGATGACGGATGGGCCTCAGGGCCTCAGACTGAAGTAAAGAGACAGTAGATGACAGATTGCCTAACATCAGGTGGATTTCATGTACAAACATGTCTACGCAGGCCTTGACAACGTTTTCTTCCTTCCCCAGTGAGGTCTCAGGCATCAGTGGAGATCAGGTAGTTATTTTCTTTCTTTCCAAGTCTCTAGAGAGAGAGAAAAAAAGAAAAGGAGGAAAAAAAGGGATTTCAAAATTCAAAATCTGTCAGAAATAAAAGCCACAATGCATCTTGGCATTGGCATGCATTTTAAAGAGGCCGACTCTGTTTAAATATCGAAAGTATTATTGAAGTAAGCCTCTCTCTGTCTCTCTCCTTTATCCTTCAATACTTTCCACCTCTGTCTCATTCACTCAGGGACTGGCTGCAGAGCAGACTCTTCAGGATTATTCACTTCACAGAGTCGAGTGGTTAGGCTGCTCTTCATTATGGAAACAAAGATGAAGACATTCAATGGTCATTCCAGCGCTCCATCCCTTCAATTATTCTTTCTCTTTCCCGGGTTGTTGTCGTCACCTTTGCCCGACATTGTAGTTATACTTGCCACTTTGATCATTTAGCAACAATAATCTAATACAATTGAATCATGATGGGTCCAAAGCCCTGGACGCCCTGAACACACACACACACACACACACACACACACACACACACACACACACACTAATGCAATAATATGACATAATGTCTAATCTTAGCAGTTCCTCCTAATAATTGACTAAAACGTACGTTTTTTTTCTTTTCCACCCTAATACTTGCTTGACTTGTCTTCTATGTCGTATTTACCTTCCGTATGGGTGACTGTGTTCTTCTCTTGACTTTTCTGTAATGGCTCATGTTTAAAATAAAATAAATATCCTTGTTACAGTATGTGAACTAATTCCATAAATCACACATAAATACACAGTGGAGACATACCGACCGATCTCACAGTGGATAAATTCACACACGAGAGGGAATTAGGAGAAATAATAATAAACCAAAAATAGCATCTGCAAAAAAAGTGGGATTATTCCTCAAGGATTGCCTTTATGGCTCACAAAATGCATTTACACAAGTATTCCACTAGATGGGGCGCCTCATCTAACTAGAGTGAAACCTGCTCCAAATGTTAGTTTATAACAAGAGTCAGTGACAGTGGAATAATCGATCCTGTCTTTTTTTAAGGGCAGATGTTCTGTTACACAGATAAACTGTTTAGGTTTTAATTTGACTATTACTGACATCTGTTCGTGAACAAAGTGTTGCATTTATGTACCAAGCCCCCCCCAAAAAAGAGAGAAAGAAATCATAGCGCCTATCAAAGAAGACACATTTATTGTGCTCAGTTTAATACCTGCTAAACTTGAAATGCTACAATTATCAATCTTCAAGTTGGCTGCCACTCTAGTGCCACCAGAGATGTCCCACTGTGATTACTATTGGCTATCGTTTCTACCAATGAGCCAATCAGAGCTCAGCAAAAACTGCATCGAGCCACCTGTTAAACAGATGCTGGATACACTTGTGATCTAAAACGTAAAAGAGTCATAGTCTATGGCCTCTATGGATTCCGTTATCACTGATATAGTAAAATAGTATATAACGATAAATAAATTCTGAAAATATATATTATATAGATATTCCTCCTCGCTAGATTGTGCATATGGTTTGCTATATGCAGCATTGTTTTGTAGCTCACAAAGCCTCTTCAGCCAGGTAAGCAGCAGTTTAGCTCTAATTTATGAATTTTCTAAAGTTTATTTAGCTTGGGTTGTTGTTTTTAAGTTATGCATTTTCCAGAGCCTTGACCTGTTTTTCCCCGGTTGGTAAACACTTCTTCAAATCGGACAAGCGAGTAGCTTTTAGCTTGTGACGTTAGCCGGGCTGCTAGGAATGCGTCCACATCATTTAGAGATACTCCTGTTGGTCAGGACTCTACAATCATTCAATGAATGAGCTGTTGCCGATCTATTTAATCAAGCCAATTTTATTTATGCAGCCCAATATCACAATTTTTCCTTAAGGGGCATTTATTCGCCAGCCTTTGGATCATTTGTGTATTTATTTCGAAATATAATAATTCGGTTACCCTAAGCCACACTAAATACATGTTATTGGGCCTCTAAACACCTGACGTCACACTTTATGATCGCATTAACGTTACTTGATCCACTATAGAAATAAGAGCTCATTTTTTAATTAAAATAACTTCTTTATTAAATGCTTCAAACAATAACTAGACAACCCGTCATTGCAGGCAGGACAACTGCGTTTGTGCAACTCTTGAGTTTCCCCAGAATAATTACTTCAGATTATTATTCTGTGTTTATTCAGTTCATCAATAACTTGATACACGTATATTTCTATGGATATATTTTTAATTTAAATGAATAAATATATAATAACTTCCATCATTATTGTACTGCCAAAAATGTGTTTATATGCATGCCTTTACAATATTTTAGCTCATAAATTAATATGTGGCCATATTAGCTGACTGCCTATAGCCAAATAGTTATAGCCAAATAATAATCTCTAGGAAACATAATAGGAACAAAAGGTGTACATTTTGGAAGAGCTGTGGATAAAGGTTGCCCATTATTTTAAGGTTAGCCTCATGGAAGAGTGAGAAACAGTGAAATAATAATTTAATTTATTATTTATTTTCTCAAATTGTAATGCTTTAATCAGTCCTGTAATTACAGAGCATTATAAGCAAATAAAAACTATAGTTTAGAGTAATTCATTAAATGATTAAGCTACTTTTTCTGATAAACTACCTTGACTCAATATTAAAACCCCTGTGCACGAGGTTGAGGTAAATAAATCAGTAACAAAGTTCACGAGTGTATCCGTGTACTTATGCAATGAAACAGAGAACCCAGTTCGCTTTATCTTTTTAAATAATGTAAATATTTAGTTTCAAATCCTCCCATGTGTAAATCTGTCTGTGCTGAGCTGCTTGTGTTATTGATACCAGGAGAGATAACAAAGTGAGTGTGTCCCTGTGTGAACTGGGTGTGAGCACCACAACACACTGTTATCAGACTCAGCTGTCACGTTCAGTTAAAGGCAGACTAACCTCACAACTGTGCCACAGCCGTTCAAACACTCTGCTCAAAGTCTCAGGCCGTGGTAATGCTTCACTGTTGCTTGTTATAAACACTGAAAACATGTCACAAACCTCTCTCTTCCTGTATGAAATAGAAATGGTCGCTGTGCAGTCAGAGTACATCTGCTGCTGCAGTACAGTCTAGCTGTGACTATATTTGTCCTCCCCTCCTTCTCCCTCTTACAAGGGGACAGGCGAGTCAAGAGTTGGACGATTGCCAAAAGAGGCCGGCCCGCCATGCAGCTGAAACTTTTACAAGCCAAGCAGGAAGAGACACGGCGAGCGATCGAAGAAGAAAAGGAGCAAAAGAAAAAGTGAGAGACATCTGAGCCCCTTTCTCTCCTTCTCTCTGTTTCTCCCCTCTCTGTGTCTGTCTGTCTCTCCCTTTTTTTGTTCCTTGTTAAAGCCATACTGTATTTGCCCGCCTTCATTGGCAGGGGGTAAGTGTAGGGCTGGAGGACAGGACGGGAGGGAGGGAGTGGGGGGGGCATTGGGTTCAGAGAGTTCAGCTGAGGAGAGAAATAAATGCATAAGCAACAAAGGAGACGTGACGTCAGGTTGAGGGGCTGTCCAACCTGCTGGCTGAATCTGAGGAACCGGATTGTTCGCACCATATGTGTGTGTGCGCCTGTGTACAGTATGAATGTGTGTGTGTGTGTGTGTGTGTGTGTGTGTCTGTGTTAATTGTGCTATCTTCGAGAAAAGACTCATGTGGAGTTTAAGCAGAGAAGCTGGACTATTGTGGTCTGTTTTGTCTCCGTGGTGTTTGAGGACTGGAAGAACCCTCCAAAAATGTGTGAGTGTGTGTGTGTGTGTGTGTGTGAGTTTGAGGACTAAATAACTCAGGTATTACAGCAGCTGTGACGAGAAATCAACTGTTTAATGTACGAACGCTTTGTTTTTTGTGTCTTCAAGTGGTTGATGTAAGTTTTAAAGGAAGAGAGTGTTTGTTTCCAATTTAAAAAGCATTCCCGTTTTATTTCTTTTGAATTTGCACTCTGCATTTACAAAATGACGTCAGCTCAGAAGCAAGTTCTGATTGGTTGGCTCGGCTTGGGATACCCGCTCAAACACCAGGGATTGGGTCGCAACAAGGCTATAGATAGGGACGGCCATTTATGAGCAGATGGATTTATGTTTTCTCTCCTAATGATTGGGGTCATCTAGAGGCGACGGCTCGCTGATCCAAGATCCATTGGTGTTCAACTGACTGGCTGGTGTGTGAAAGCAAAGGGAGACGTGGGAAAGATGCCAACGGCTGGGGGGGAAAAAGTGACATTCTCTGAAATATCCACCATCCTCTCCCATTGATCCATTTAGCTTAACTCCCTAAAACCCCTCCCACCGAGGAGGGCAGATATTATCCCCGATGGAGGGAGAGGACGAATTTGCAGAAGGATGGAGGAGGGGTGGGGGATGGTAGATTTAGAGAAATGCAAGCAGAATAAAGATTTCGGAAAAAAGACGAGGCGAGGGAACTTGACAACAAATGTCCGTCAGTTCAGAGGTCGAATCTCAACCAGTGTGGGCTGTTTTTGGATCTATTGATTGTAAATATACGGTGAGATGGAACAACATGGCAGAGGGGCTTGTCTCTCTCGCCATCTGTCTGTCGCTGCCCAATACAACAAGTACAGCACAGGGTGAGAGGTGTGTTTCGGCTGTTACATGATTAACATACAAATTGTCAGAGGGCTCCCGGCTGCCGTCCTGCTGTTTTGTGTAACCGTGTCACGACAGTTTCTTCTCTTTCTTTTTATTGTCTGTTTTTTGTCTCACTCTCTGTCTTAACTCTTTTCCTCTGACTCCTCCTCTTTCTGTTCCTCCTCTCTCTCTCGCTACAGCATGTCCCTCCCTTCCTCTTTCTGTCTCTACCCCCCCCTCCCCACCCTTCTACCCTCCTTTTTCTCCCCTTCCCTTGGCAGCAGTGCCAAAGTGGGCAGGCAGACCGAGGCAAACACAGCACAGGGCAGAGCAGAGGGCGATCCAAAGGCTGGCGAATTGATTATGTGTATGTTTGAGTTTTAAAGTGTCCTCCTGCTGTGTACTTGTGTGTGTTTGTCTCCGTTTTTGGTCATACGCAACTACAAGTACCGTGAGTCTATTGGAAGCCTGTTTTCTCTTTTCGTTGTGCTCAGTGTGGTTGATACTGTGGCTTGTGTGTGTTTTCTGTGTATGTGTTATAGGGCTGTGTGAGAGCAGACGTCCCTCTGTCACCCTGTGTGCGGACAGACGCACTCACGCCAGTAGGAGGGGATTGTGGGAAGGGGGTGTAGCTCTCAGAGGGTGTGCTCTACTCCTCTCTTTTCCCTTCTTCCCGCCATCACGGCCCTCTTCTCCTCCAGTCCTCTGGCCCAGCCCGCCGCTCACGTACAGGCTCCAGGTATTTTTCTTTTTTATCCTGCGACACCGCTTCCCATCTTTTCCACAGCCCTATAATCTTTCTCCTTCGGTTCCTCTCACCCTCATCTCTGTCCTTCATCGTGGTCTTCCTCCTGTAAATGTGTCTATCGTCGTCAGTTGCCACGCTGCAATCAGCTCGCCGCCATTTTGGCTCCATGGATATAGCAGGAGAAACTTTTCTGGAGCTCAGGGGGACTCCTCGGCTCCCTGCTGACCATCTTCTTTCTCCTGCTTCCATTATCTCTTTTTTTCTCTCTGTCCCTGTCCTCTTCCTCTCCCCTCTCTGCTCTCTGCTCTAGGACAGCAGGCTCTGACAGGGTGGCAAACAGTCTTTCTGTGGCTTTTCGTACCAAACAGGTGTCTCTTTGTAGACTGGCAGGAGGAAGGACAGGCCTCCGCGGGTTACTTTCTGACCTCAAAGGGTCGATCGAGCCACAGAGCTGTTGTTGTGTTCAGGTCAGTGCAAGTTGAGCTGCACCCACAGGACAAGAGAGACACTTGGCAGGTCTCTTATCACCCAGAGCAGTTATGATAGCTAGTGTAAGGGCAATATTGACACGGTTTGCCTCCACATGCATGTTTGCACTTTCTGCCACCGTTAGAACTCAGATATGCGGTCGTTGATTCACAGGAACATGCCCGTTTATGCGCAAGGTTTATCTTTCTGCGATCTAGAGGTGCGACAGTTTGTTCAAAGGTGGCAACTGTAACGTTTGCCTTGACACCCTGCGTCATCGGCTACTGTTTATGATACTTTGCACTTCAGAGGAACCTGAGGCAGAAATGAAACCGAGTTAGGTCAAACAAACAGACGACGCTGTAGAGAAATGTTGGTGTTCGTCAGTAGTTCTTCCTCATTGTATCAGTAAAGCTGTTGATCTATTTTCACCAGCGTCACCTGCCTGTTGAAAAAGAACAAAAAGAGAACAGCAGCATTTGTCCGATTGATGTTTATCCTCATATTGCATATTTTGATTACAGGGGCCAGAATGCCATTAAACAAAAGCATATATTATTGTTGCATTCGCCGAAGTAGATAAAACAGGGTGTGTGAATTCATCGACGACCGATTTGATCTTTCAACCGACTTTCAGACGGGAAATTTAATACAGATTGAACGATCTCATATACCTGCATATTGCATGTACTATCAGGACTCTTAACTTGACTGCTTATTGTTAGTGCTGTATCTTGATCTAAATAAGGGTTGGTGTTAAGATGGCGCCTTCGTGCCACGTGTTTGTGAAACAGTGAATATGGGTAGACCCTTTCAACATACCCCTCACCGTCATCACATCTCGTGGGTACATTACTCCTAATTCCCCTGCATCACCCTCTGTCATTTAAAATCAATCAGCGTTGGCATTAAGCAGCAAATGAGTTTACCAAAAAAGAACCTCCAAAAGAACCTCTCCTCATGAACATCGACATGTGACTGGGACAAAAGGAAAATGTTAATAAGAAAGAAGAAGCTGTAGAAAAAGAGAGAGAACAAGGGCGACAGAGACAGAAAGAGAGGTAGGAGTAGGAGAGCTCTTTCCCCGCCCCTCTCGTATCCTCAGATGAACTTATCGTGTTGCCTCATAAAGTTTCTGAGTTTTTTCTCCTAGAGGCAGTCAGGGTAACTTCCTGCATTCAGCCTAAACATAGCTGATTGGTTGATATCTTGGCTGACCAGCCGCAGTTTGCAGCGAGGCAACAGGAAGTTTCTCTTCTCATGCAGGAAGCAGCAGCTGTTTCATCCTGACCTACACCACTTTGCACTCTTGCACGCATAGTCTTTGTATACATGCGTACAAATATGCACGCACACCCTGTGTATGTGTATGTGCGCGAGTGTCGATGGCCTGCTCTGTGTTGCATTAGCGAATGCTATAACATGTAGGCGTGTAGCACCATGGTAACCGCATATCTTATCAGAACATTAGCAAAAGCATAGACAAGTGGAAAAAAAAAAAAATGAAGAGGAAACAAAACCTTTGATCTACATTTTCTTCATTCACAGTTTTTGGAATCTGGAATTTTGGAATCTGGAATAATTATAGGGTATACTTTGACTAATACACTCGGGTTTTGTCTTCTTTTCTTTTATCAGCTAACAACACTCATATATATATATATATATATATATATATATATATATATATATATGTTAAAATGCATTTCTAATGTTCTGACAAACTAATAAGAAGTATAGAGAATCCTGATGTTGACACTGTGATAGTCAACACAATGGCCCCCTTATAATTCTGCCTTATCTGGGTCATACTATCTTTTCATCAAACACATGCCTGACATGTTTACCTAACTCTTATCTCTGTAATCCTAACATTTGTGTGTGCGGCCCTCTGTCTTGCAAAACAGTGGAGTTGATGGCAAAGGACTGGAAACATTTTCCTTTAATTAACAATGACTATATCAGGATCAGACAGGATGAGCTTCATTCATGTACACAGGTCACACAACTGTCTGCCACTGACTGGTTGTGTGTGAGTACATGCATGTGGCGGCGTATTTCTGTTTACATGCATACACGTGAGCACGAGCCTCGTGTGTTTGCGCTTGCTTAATGAGGACATACAGAACATCAGAGCGAGCACCGTGCCAAGTGAGCATGGAGGAGGCTCAGTGCACCCGTCCATCATCCTTTAATGTTATCAGGGATTCCTTAGGGAGTGGGGAAGATCAATAGCAGGCATGACACAATCACCATAGCGCTCTATTGAAGATCAGCCTTCTTGAAGATCGGCCAGATGCCTGGACACTATTTTGTTTTCCAAAATAAGACTTGAGTAAGACAAGACATCCGTTTGCATCTTTTCAACTGTGGGAATTCTTCGTCCTGCCATTTATTGCGTGGCATACTTCCTCTGCCAACTCCAGCTCCCCCACCGCTCCTCCTCCTCTTTGCCCACCATCACAGACTCCTTCCTCCCTCATTGAAATTCTGCCTGGCACACAGACACTGCCCATTCTTGGCACAAAGCTCAGGGGGAGAGAGAGAGAGAGAGAGAGAGAGAGAGAGAGAGAGAGAGAGAGAGAGACAAGAACCTGTACCAATCGTCTGGTGCCCCCTCCGTTGTGTCTGCCAAGCATTCATCCCATCTCGCAGACCAAGGGACCGGGCAATCCAATAGGTATATATACTGCGAAAATCTGCTCCATTTCAGAGGAGTTTTGTTGGCAACTGAATGTGTTGTGTGCGTTCGGGGATTCGCTGTTTAATATGTGTGTTTACGTTGTTTGTATTGGGCGAGGAACGAATCCGACAAAACCCACATCCTTTCACGGTGTTGGGGAGAAAGCGAAGGCCTATTGCTTCCACGATATTTTTCGCAAGGGTTTTGATTTGTTAAAGATGGAGCACTAGGGGTGTTTTTTAGCGCAGCAGCTTGACGTTAGAAGTTTGTAAAACCTGTATAATAAATGCTTGTAATTCAATTTAGCAGCCATTCAGATTTTGTTCTTAATTTAATCAACAAGAGTGGAAGAGGTAGATAAACATCTGATGCTTTTTGTAGGTGTTAACTTTAAAGGCCCTCCTATTCTATAGTTGTGGCAGTATTATGAAAATTAATTTATTTTAAACATTGGTCTCAACAGAGTCAGGTATGAGCTTTAGATGCTGCTGCTATACATTTGTTTGTTATAGAAAAAGATCAAATTCCCAGTGCTACGACTGACATGTGGTTTTTGGAACACCCACGAGAAACATGAGTAACTGTCACCCGAAGAACGATTAACATACTAAAGCAGGAAATTGTCTCAAGAAACACATATCCTGGTTGAATACCGCAGAGCAGCTTTATCCGAGGGCAAGCGAGGACAAGGTCTGTGTTTCTTGGCTTATACAAAATACTGCATATATGAATTTACTATCATTTAGTCGTAGTTCAGCTGAAACAGATGCGCAGACATACACTCTCATAGGCAGATGAGATGAACTCAATAGGCCAAATGTCTTCAAGGTCCTCTCAGCTGCCCCACTGGCTGGAGGCTTCATTTATTTTGGAGCTGTTGACAGAGAAAATGATTTTCCCCAGCTGAGCCATGTGTGCCCCTTTTATGTGCCATAGACAAAGTCCACGATCACAGACAACAGCGCCCAATAGAGCTCACATGACTGACCGGGTTTGACCTCTGTGTTTACACAACAGTCGGGAACTGTGCCGGGAATGAGACGCCAATTTTTGCAATTAACCCAGAAGCACAGAATTTCCCACAAGCATTTAATGTTTCAATGTTTTTTTCATTCAAGGCCATGCTCAGATGTCCTGTTATTACACTGTGTCATATCACTATTAGTCTGACTTCCGAATACAGCTCCAGTCAGGGGACACTTCTCGGCGACCAAACAGAGCTCGTAGATCTGTCACTGGCACGGTGGCAGAGTTGGGCATCGTGCCAGCACCCCCCCCCTTCTGTCTGTCTGGTCTTCTGTAATCAGACTAGCAGGGTCTCTACTGCATGCTAACTATGGGCTGGTCTGGACCAAGTCTCAGGGGTTGTGGCTGTATGCTAATTTCTGCAAGCAATGTACCTCCTAACCCCTTCTCTGTCTATCTGAGGCCCAGGTCTGGCGTTTAGTCTGGCTCATTAACCCTTCAGTCGCTGCCATGTTAACCTGCTGGCCCATCCAAACCTTTATCCCATAAGAGTTTAACAGTTAGCTGCCTGAGAATGAGCCAACTCTTTCTTAGTGAAATTAATAAAAGTTTAAGAAAGCACAAGTACAATCTGCTAGTTCAGTGGCGAATCTGAACTGCTAATGGAGCCAGTAACATGCTGTATGTGATGATGCCTTTTCTCTGTGAACTTTCCAGCTGTCTGATACTAAGTATTGTTCGAGTTGTTCTCTTACTTTGTACCCGTGACTGTGAGTGTGTCGTTGGGTCTGTTGGCTTCGTTTCAGTGCTTGGCACAAAATTGATTCTCCATCACTGTCGAAAGAATAGCAGCTCTTTCTTCCTCCTGAGGCAGCAGGCTCGGAAAAACAGCCGAAAGGTAGACTCAAAAGTGTTTTTAAGAAGACCTAAAATGGCCGATGTGCGAGCCGCCATTTTGTGTTTCCTTGTTGTGTTTTAGGGGGCAGAATCCCAGCCTTGTATTCAATCAGAGGCAGCTGGTGGAAGCCATATTTGCAGGCATCTGTGTGTGTACCTCCATCTGAGAAGCAGCAGCCAGCCTACACAGGGATAGCCCACTGGAATGAGCTCAGTTTTTGGCAAAAACGGAAACAAATTCCTGGCACAGAGTCGAGCAGCTCTTTTTTTTTTTTTTTTCTCTTTTCGATCACATGCCAGAGAAGCCAGTGAGTTGTTTGTTGGGCTTTCACACATTACTGCTCTCACTTTCCGATGTCTGCTTACCGTTAAATTATTTGTCTTAGATATATTTAAATGGAACCGATTTCTCGAAGAGATTCAGCTCCGCATAAAAAAAAAGGAGCTGGATTGATCGGTGAGGATGTGCCAATATTTAAAAGCATCTTTTGTTCAGAAGTGAAAGACGTTCCTCCAAATCTCGGCTGTTGAAGGCATGTTGTCATGATGCAGTATACAGCCACAAGTCGTGGTTTTTGAACCATTTCCATGAACAAAAAGAAAGAGATAATACGATTACACTCCTTTGCGCTGGCACTGAATTTGAACACATCGGTCGAAAATGTAATGTAAATATTCAGTTCAAAAAGGACAGTCCTACCCAGTATCATCTTGCATTTATTTCACAGCGATACATAGTTAATTAAGATAACCCTATCTGTCTCTTTTTCTTTGTACCATTGCAGGAGAGATACCTTTGTGGATCTTTGATGCGGAAGCAACGTGGATGCTGTCCTTGGGGCTGAGGTAGTAGATTGAATAGTTGTGGGGTTGTGTAACCTCTTTTCGAGATAACTATACAATCTACTGTCTTTCCCAAGGAGACAGCTGAGTCAGCAACTCGGCGACTGTCATCTCCAGATGTGCAATCGTGTCATCCGATCAAAACGTACGCGTGCAGCATTGTTTTTCTTGCTAGACCAGGTTAAATAGTTTTGTATTTCGTAACAGGACGAAAACATGTGGTGCTTTTGATCTGGGCTCTGTCAGGGTGAGGTAGTAGGTTGTATAGTTTGGTGGGTGGGATTGCACCCTGCTCTGGTGATAACTATACAGTCCATTGCCTTCCCTGAGGAGTTTGCTGAACAATTGCGAATGCTCGACACACACTTGTGATTGTACCACGTTTATTTGTAGATTTCACAAAGAAAATAGCAAGTAGATATGTGCTTCAAAAGGTTGGTGATGAATTGATTGAAGCTGTCAAATGACACAATATATGTACATCTCAATAAAGTCATACCTGCCTCAAATCAGTTGTCCGAAAATCAGTGAATGAGGTCTTGATATTGTTTGTTTGTCACCTACTGCAGCTCTGGTGGTTTCATGGTTTGTGTGCAACAGTGGCTAATGAGTTTGTTAGTCCACAGCACCCTCTGGTGGAAGCTCACGAGATAGCTTTGACTTGAATAAAAGTTTGCAGACAAGCAGTAGGCAGATCAAATGCCACGGAGGAGTTTCATGCTTGTTGTTTTGCTTTTGTACTTTTCATGTTTCGTGCAGAGTTTCATTCAAACCAAACGCTGCGGTCCTTTGTTTGATCCACTCGTCTCTGTGGCATTGTCTTGGCTGATTGTTATTGATTGGCAAACTTGCTTGTCCCCATGGCAACAGTTCAGCCTCACAATAAAGTGCCTCCATATTTGACTGTAGGCCTGTCGGATCTTTGGGATGCGACAAGCGTAGACCACAGGGTTGACTGCAGAGTTGGCATGAGACAGGAGAATACCTGGGAAAAAAATTTATTTGTTACTGTGAAATTTCACTGTAACGGTGTTTTCTGTAAGTACTGTAAGATATTTAAAGCTTCTTGGGGAACTTTCCAAACAAATAAAAACCACCACTAATTGCAGACCGTCTACTTGAAAAGCTAATGTCACCTACCTGTATAAAGTGTCCCCTGTGTGACAGCTTGAGGACCATGAAACAACAGCAGGCAGTTCATCAGGTGCAGAGGAATCCAGCAGCCGGCAAACAAAATGAGAACCAGAGCCAGGGAGCAGGCCAGCCTCTTCTCCCTGAGCAGAGAGGCCTGGGCTTGAGGACAGCTCTCCTTTAGACGGCCCTGCAGGCTCCAGAAGATTCGTACGTAGAGGAGGGTCATAACCAGCAGGGGTGCCATGACACATCCCAAGAAGTTAAAGTAAACCATGAATGGGAGGGAAATAACCGAGAGGAAGGTGCAGGGGGGAGAAATGAAGGAGGAAGAGGTTGTATTGGTGGAATCAGATGCTAGAGAGGACTGGTTGCGCCAGCCAAACAGAGGGGTGAACCCCAGCAGACAGGAAAGTGTCCAGCACACAGACAAAGCCATCAATGTATGCCTCTGTGTGGCCAGAGCTTTGTATCTGAGGATGAGGGATAAAACAGAAAGAAGGAATAAAAGAGAATTCTATAAATCAACAAGCATGCAATTTATTCATGTAGCTTATCTACCTGTAAACCAGTGTTTCAGAGTTTGACCTCACCTGAGCGGTGTGTGTAACCGGACGTATCGGTCCACGGCGATAGCAAGCAGTGACAGAACCGAGGCCTGGGTCAGCACGAGCACGACACAGCTGAGAAGTAGACACAGGTCAGGGGTCACACTCACCCAGCCATCCAACAGCACAGCCAGGGGCACAGCAGCCACACCCACTAGGAAGTCAGCCACTGCCAGGGACACAATGAAGAAGAAGGTGGGCTCCCGGAGGGAATCCCGGATACCAATACACACCGCAAACACCACTAATACATTGCCAAGGCAACATGCCAAAGCAATCAGCACTTCTAGTGCTGTGTAGGCCACCCAACTCCACTCAGCCATCACTGAAGATGAAGACCAGGGAAGACAGAGAAGCTGCGAAGTTAGATAGAGCAGGTTTCCTTGAAGGCTGTGGACAGGTAAGATGAATTCCACTGGAACATTGAGTCCATCATAATCCCGTGGTTGTTGTTCAGATAGTGTATTTCTTCCTGCTTTCGGCTCTTGGCTTCAAATGACCAGAATTACATTGACCAGATGGTTTTTATATGCAAACATGCATGCGCTTCTGTGTGCACACACACAACAGGGCTGCACTCCATGGAGACGCCATCTGTAGTTCATCAGTGTGTGAGAATCCTTTTCTCACACTGATGAATGTTCCTCAGAAGAGGAGAGGACCTCTGAATGAGCCATGTCACATTTGTTTTAGATCATTTATTCCTTTACAAGTATTAAGACCACAAACTAGAAATGCGGAATTACAAGGAAAGCGAAATGTTCTTAAATATCAAAATGTCCTCTTGTAGAGTGACATATTTTGATAGCTATTATATTATTCATAAGCATAGTTTTAATGTTGTAACTACTTGAACTACTCTATATGCTGCTGGGTAGTTTGATTGATCATAATGCATCATATTTCAAAAGTTGATCATATATTTTATGTATAAAATCTAAATCTGCAAAGTATCTAGTAACCAATGCTGTCAAGTGATGCTTATAAATGTAGTGTAGTAGCGCAGCTCTATCCTATCTGACATGGTCAGGAATGACAGCCCCTGTGTGTTGAATATTATGTAATTTGCACCCATGTCCCTGGTTATCAGTATGTATGTGTGTGGCCCCATCATTTGACTATGTAAATTAAATTGCTTTACTTTGGCAGCTTTATACAAAGTAACGTCTCTAACGTGTGTGTGTGTGCGTGTCTGTGTGTCCTTTTACTCTGTAGGGCTTTTCACACTGCACTGAGCCCCAGGCTAAGTGAGCTGCTGCTAACCTTAACCCTTAGCCTGGGGCAAAGTGTCCTGTTAGCCTGGGGCTAAGAAAGACCCCAGCACAATCCTGGTACATACCAAAGTGGGCTAACCCCGATTTTAGCAGAGGGATTGCTGGCCCTACTCTGGAGCACCAGAGTACTTATCCCCTGAAAATCAACGAAGCACGGGTCTGAAGTTGCCAGCGGAAACTGGACAAAGTAAACGATGGAATATGCATTGTTTTTGTTGTCTACTCTGTTAAACAGTAGCCACCAGTCATTCTGGGATGTAAACATCGGTCACGTGTTCTAACGGATATTTAACCCAGGGCAAGTAGGGGAGCAGATTAAATCGTATAGGCCTGGGTTTAGGTTAACACTGGGTTAACAACGTGTGTGTGGGGGGGGGGGGGGGGG
>NW_022280035.1:9958943-9959157 GCF_004355925.1 Anarrhichthys ocellatus | reverse complement strand
GGGGGGAGGTCAAAGTTATCCAAGGGTCAACATGCAGTGCAGAAATATCAGTGTGTCTGAAACTATAGATATGCAGATTTGTTTTAGAGCTGCTTTTCCTTGCTGACTTTACATACCGTTTTGGCTATGGGTGTGTGTCTGTGTATGAGTGTGTGTGTTTGTGTGTTTAATATATATATATATATATATATATATATATATATATATATATATA
>NW_022280035.1:9922022-9958933 GCF_004355925.1 Anarrhichthys ocellatus | reverse complement strand
ATATATATATATATATATATATATATATATATATATATATATATAGATAGATAGATAGATAGATAGATGGATGGAAAAAAATCCATCAGGTATTCTTAAAATATTTCCATTTATTTCATCTTAATACAACTTGACACAAACACATATTTACACAACCTAATTTTTTCGAACAAGTCAAATATAAAATGATCTTACATCTGCTGAATATCTCAACAGAATCACAAAATCAGTAAAACACACCTTGATTTTAAGAATGATGAAAGTCCTACTTATAAAGTAGATAGTATGTGATAACCTTTTAGATTTACATAAATTGTAATGCCAGTCTGAGTGTTTCATCCTCTGACTTTTCAAATACTTAGTACTCATTTGTTTCTACATGCCGTAGAATTAGAATCAACAGAAAGGACATTAAAGATGTTTTTTGAGCTGAAAACAAAAATATAAGACTGTACTGTGATTAAAAACAAAGAAAGGCTTGTGTTAATATTGACATTTCTTAGTAAATTTATGAGAATCTGAATTTCATGGGTTTAAACACACCACCAACTAGGTTATATCAGCTCTAAAACTTAGAGAGTCAATGTTGACATAGAGTCAACCGGATGGGACTTGAAATTATATAGTAAAAATAATGCCCAGGTAGAGTTAGGCTCAGAATTGGGGGTGAAGTTACACATTAATGAGATAACCATCTGAATATCCATTGTGCTTATTCTATTTCTATGCTTATATACACTCTCCACCATGTTTCCTACACTGTATTAGGGTGTCCTTGTAGGCCTCTCAGTGTCTTCTCATCAAACCGGTAGGTGAGTTTCCGCTTCACCTTCTTTATCTCACCGGTGCGAGAGTAGTTCCTCAGCGCCCGGGCCATCTTCTGGTAGGTCATGGTCTTGCGATTACCCTTTCGCCGTCCCCACAGCTGCGCCAGGCGCTCCTTGTTTTGGGAGGAGAACTGGAACGTGCCAGAGGAGGATTGGACCCACCAGATGCAGCTCCGCATCGATGGAGTCTGGAGCATCTCGAACAGGAACTGGAACAACCGCTCCTTCCTCTTTCCTGTCCAGGAGGAAGGGAGTGCAAATCCAAATATGAGGTAACAATGACTCATACATGTCTGTATGTGTGAACAAACAACCCAACAGAGAGCTTTACACTAAACACACATATACATACATGTTGTGTAGATATGTTGAAGTTTTTTATTGTTGAGAGTTTTGGGGATGCGTGTGTATATACCTGAAAGTGGGGCAAGAGGCAGGGAGTCTCTGTCATTCCTGCCTCCCCTGTCAGACAATGGTGATGGGGAATCTTGGTATTCCTGGTACTGGGAGCTACTGGACAGCGAGTCTGAGTCAATGTATGCAGGTACCTCGTAGGAATACGCAATGTGGTCCTGTAGCAAACGCGTATAAAAGCACATCAATACACACACAGTGATGTATTGTCACATTTAGCTATGAAAAAGGTGATAAAGCTTTAATTTTCTAAGAGGCCGAGGTCCTTGAACTCACCCATTGGTTGTCATGGGGGCTAGGCCAGGTGGGGGGCAGGGCTTGCTCTTCATATTCCTCATTCGGAGTGTGAGAGCCACAGTGCCACTCATATGGATGCTGACCTGACCAACTGTTCTCTACGGAGAAACAGGCAAAACATACAGTCAGATAAACGATGTAGAAATATACGAGCACCTACATTGTCCCATTATCACTCCACTAACCTATGATCCTGGTGCCATGGTGGGAGTGTGCGTGCATTTGTTGCCCCACGGTGGTTGGAGGGGAAGCGTGTGTGTGTGCAGGCTGGACCTCCAGTGAGTGTTCCTGCAAGTACTCCTCGATGACCTCCAGGTCCACCTCAGGGCAGGAGGAGGGAGCCACTCTGCTCCAGGCCCCCCGACCTCCGTTCAGTCGGATCTCAGTTACATAAGCCATCTGACGGACACAGAGCAGGACAGAGGCGTTCAGAAATCATACACACTCTGTTATTTTTACT
The DNA here is from genome assembly GCF_004355925.1 of Anarrhichthys ocellatus. Lineage (NCBI taxonomy): Eukaryota > Metazoa > Chordata > Actinopteri > Perciformes > Anarhichadidae > Anarrhichthys > Anarrhichthys ocellatus. The sequence continues at coordinate 9,956,935 of NW_022280035.1, read as the reverse complement.
TTGGGAGAGTTTGTTGTGTGATGCTGACAGAGAAAAAATACTTTGCATGATGGGTGGCATTTATCCTGTATGAGGTGCTGTTATCATCAGACCTCACACTTGCTGTTTATTTTTTCACGAAAAGCCATTGTTGTTTTATTGTGGTGCATCACACAGTGAATAATTTTACCCAGCGGTGATCATTCTTGTAATATTATACTTTTTTCCCCCATCAAACATAGATTTGATTCGACACAAGCTAATGTCATTCACATTCAGCAGTGAGCTGTATACGAGGTGGGGGTCGGTGTGTTTGTTTGTCTTGGGAATGAGCCAGGTAACAACACTGTGACCATGTGTATTTAAGTTTGACTGGCAAATTTATGCAATTGCTTATGCTTTCACCAGCAGAGATAACATTCAGGTAACAGTGATGTGTGGCTTAGCTGCTTTTCTTACAAACAACCTTTCACCCTTAGCCAACATCAGCCACACATCAGTTGCAAACACAATATTAGACTACGCTTTTACTGAAACATTCATAATATAAATGATTTATCTTTTTCATTCATGGGCTACTTAAAAACAAAACTAAGAACAACAACACTGACACAATTATTGAAATAAAATGACTCACCGTCTCCATTTGGGCCAGCATACTCAAAGAATAATCTGGAAAGAGAAAGGACACGTGTGAGACACCAAAATCAAAACTCACGAGATGAAGTGAGAAGTGAAAGAAGCTGTCACACATACTTCTCTAACTTGTCTGACAGACAATCAGAACCTGAATGAATAAGCATGAGTATATCTGTACCTTGTTAAGTCAGAGGTGTGCACTCCTGTGTCTGGTGCAGTGAAGTAGTATCCTCAGGCAGGGGAGGGTGGAGACATGACAATCTGAATGCCTCACCTGTGTGACGCTCCACCTGGACGTCATCTCTCTTATAGTCTCCGCACACTTTTGGCCAAACCCCTTTGGCCAGAAGAGTTGTTAGAGTGGGAGTGGTTTGTCGATTTAATTTATAGCAGATAGAGATTCAGTGAGTGTTTTTAGCTATGGAATAAAAACTTGCGGCGTATCTGTGGTTTCTTCTCATTTTATTCACAGCAGAGATACCATGGAGGGTAATGATGTGGTGTTATATTTTTGGCTTTGCAGAAAGACTGAATAATGTTGGGATGACCGAATCTCAGCAACGGTGAAGATAGAGCAGAGATGGAAGGCAATGAGATTATGTGAGAAATGTACTAACTTTATGTTTTGAAACACACTCAGATATTTGCATTACAATCCATTGTAATGTACAACATATTTAAACATATATACTTTGGTTCAGTCCACAAACCTTTTTCCATATATAGGCATGTTCATAGACATGTTCATGAAACATTTATGTGCTGCTTATAATTGCTAAATAGAGGGGATTGAAATAAAGTGCTACTGTTAATCATCCTGCATCATTAAATTGTTTTCCTGGCTATAATGGCCAATCATCCATCATCAACTCCGCTTGGCACGCCATGGCCATATACACATCCAAACCATTGATAATGAGCAGTATTCTAGAAATCATATTTCTAGAAATATTGCTTTGGAGAATGGTTTCACTTATATAATTAGCTACTCAAGTAATCACTCAATTCTGTAAACATAATTGTAACTCTGATCTATAGTATTTCAGATATCAGCTTCCCGAGGCTGCTACATTAAAATGACATTATTCTTCATGAACCATTGTGGGGAAGCAAACAGCCACAGGTATTGCAACACAGCCACATTAACAACAGATGACAGCAATTTACAGTTCACACAGCATGTTCCTTTTTGTTTTTGTTGCGTAGATTCCAGTACACTACTGGCACTGCAACATGTGTCTGATTTTGGCAGGGTTTACGTAGTTAAGTGATTTCCCCAAAACTTTCTAGTTTTGAGACACACAGTAACTGTAACATAACCAACTTCACCTGACTCAAAGAGCTTGCTGTACAAACAGAGAGGACAACCTCATGTATTAACAACCAACATATGTCTGGGGTTTGGAGGGAAATGAGGTCGTAAACCAATTCTGAAACGGCTACATCAATTCAGTGGCTTAGTACTCAAAGTAAGGGGGATGATTCAATAATATAATTAAGACGCTTTGTCAGTGGCAGAATTTACTTTCCATTTCTCCACATTAGAGTGTACATTATTGTCAGTAAAACGGTAAAAACTGACAGGAAGAACTCCACTTGTTAAACCTTGGGTAGAACCAGGCTCTGGGTGAGCGCCATCTGCGTCGACCTGTTGGGTTGAAAGAGAGAGAGAGACAGAGACAGAAACGTGTAAATATACATTTAACCTTAAAAAAAATAAAAGCTACGCTACGTTGTGACCGCCAGATTAGAGCGGTGGCCCTGAGCTAGGCAGTAGGGTATGCTCACATGCACTAATATGCACTATTATGCAGAAATATGCACTAAATGCACGCATGGCCAGCCCAGCTATGTACTGTAAACAAAGCAAGGAGAAGCTGGATAACAACAGACACAGAGGGAGAGCAACTTCATTCTCTGCACAGGTAAACATTACTATATCTTTACCTTGCTAATACTTGCTATATTAAGTCATATATTGTTCCTTTAAAATGTCTTTGACACAGATATTTATGACCTGATATGCAGTGTCATAATAAATCCAAATGTAGCGCCGGACTGGCACTGGCACATTATACACCCTGTGTTTTATTCATGGGCTATCACCTCAACATGATAAAGACTCAAACTGGGCTCACGGGAATGGCATCAGCAACTTTACAACTTGTCAAGTTTTGTGTAGAAATTCACAACAGTGAAATATTACCACAGGCCACTACACTGTAAACCTATCAAAGTACACAAAGAAACAACACTGGGTCATGGAGGGTCACTAAGTCAAAGTGTATCCAGTCTTTTATGATTGATTGAAACAGAGCAGCAGCTGAGCTAATAGTGCCCGTGATTTCCCACCGGCGTTACAGCCGGACCATCTGGAATATTGCAGTCTTCATGAACCGCTCTCTCTCTCTCTCAAACACACACACACACACACACACACACACACACACACACACACACACACACACACACACACACACACACACACACACACTCATAAACTGCCAAGCATTGAAATATTACTTTTCTTGTATGCACATAGTACAGCTTTGTTGACCTGGTGCATATTGCTCATGAGCAGGTACAAACAATTAGTTTACTTTGCAGTTGTTATGATTCTGGTTTGATTGATACATCCGATCATGAATTGACTGTTTTACACTAGTTGTTAATTACTTTACAGTGCTGAGGTAGTCGGAAAACTGGTTTAGCAAGGTGGAGAAATAGCTTCCGAGAAATATCAGGAGCGTTTCCCGTACTTCAAGCACATGATGCCATACTCCCTTTTTAACCCTCAGGATGCTAACTGTGTATGTAATACAAATGAGCACACATCCATAAGTAAAAAATCAAACCACAGTGTAGCCCATAATCTGTATGATGTGGTAAGACATCAGTTAGTATGTGAAATGTTTGCTTGCACTGCAAAAGTAATAAATATATTTCCCATCACGGTAGATACAGTATAACCATCCTCCACCGCCAGCACAATATGTATAATAATTCTGTTTTTTATGAGCCTTCACTGTCTGTGACGCAAACACAACATCCACTAGAGATTTGTTTTGAATGAAATTGATACCTACAACTGAAGTACTTCAGCATGCAAACATTAAAAAAACACAAGCCTATACTTACTGTATGTCATTAAATGATTTGCCTATGAAGCTTTGGCAACGTTTTTAGTTTTTACATCACTTTTCAAAACATCTTTTTTTTGTCTTATGTATTTTTTTGGACAAAACAACATCAATGCCAATACCAATTCCTAATTCCAATCCAGTACCATATCCATACCTTTAGAAAGGCAGATGCCAATTCCAATACAATACCAATACAATAACAACCACAACAGCAGTAGACAAAGTAAGTAAAGCTGTGAATCAGTATAAACTAAAGTGGTCTTTAATGTCCTGGATTCGTAATAAAAATGTCTAAACACACGTTGGACATCAAGAAAAAAAGTTGTTATTTCACAGATTTTCTGAATTCTGCCCCACTCTACGTCACAGGCTGAAATATTAAAACAACAAACTATGACGCATATCTAAACAAGGCCTGCCAGGTGCTGTCTTAGGCTTGAACATTTTGTCTACAGTTCTAACTTTAAGACTTGACATGGCTAGATTTAGATGCAGAGCTAAGACACACAGGTTTACAGGTTTACATTGAGATCACAGATGAGGTGAGATTAGGTGAGGGTTTGTGTGGTTAAAGGAATGGACATTTTGGAAAATATGCTTATTCATTCTCTCTCTGAGAGTTAGAGGGGAAGATCGATACCACTCTGGGAGAGCATTGCATTTCTATCCATAACAACACATATATGGGTAATAAAACGGTGGCAGCAGTGGTTGTAGTGGAAGTCAGGGGCAGACTTTACCAATAGGCAAAGAAAGGCAACTGCCTGAACCCCCAAAATCCATCTTCAGTAGCAGCATTCTTGTAGTAGTAATAGTAGTTACAGTAGCACTACTGGTATTTGTAAGACTGGGGGTGCTAGTAGTGGACGTAGATGTTGCAGTAACAGTCGTAGTTGAAGGAGAAGCAGGAGAAATGATTTGCTGTCAAATGATAAAGACACTTCTCAAGAGCTTTATATATAGACTTGTTAAACGTGTTCGGAAAAACCCTGAGCGCTCAGTGAAATAAGTGACGGTTTGGATTCCTATAACTCAGCTTGCACCTGGAGGACTCAGACAATGTGATAAGACAAGAGAGACATTGGACCCTTGCAGTCAGAAACACACAGAGTGAGGCAGGTGTGACCAGAGCAGTGTTGCTTTTTTAGGACATGCAGGTTTGAACCCTAATTTGTGTTTTTGAAACTGCCTTAAAAATATTGTCAATTATCATTTTAAAGAAACCCGGGCTAAAACTGTGACATAACCGCTACTGCATACTATACATCACATTATTTCGGTATATTAATCGCTTGACAAAAATAAATTTGCAATATCTGACCGTCTACAGGCCACTGACCAGTGGCCACTATCATTCTGTGGCAATTGCACATTTCTTGTGTTGCTGATCACGTGTGTGTGTGAGCTGCGTGTGGGTGTGTGAGAGATTTGATCACTTCGTCTGTCTCTATTGCATCAGAGTCACTTGCCGTGTTTAACGGTCACAGAATGGCAGGTGAATTGGAAAACTGACGGGTGAATGTCCCCACACCCCCCCACACACACACACACACACACACACATAGACACATACAAACATTGTTGACCATTAGTGTGTGAAACACTCGGCTACTCGGCTTATCAACGCGGTCATCAGTTGCTGATGAGTATGGGGCCACGTGTGTGTGTTTGTGTGTGTGTCCAGGTGTAGTGGGTTTACAGTTATAGCCAAACCCCTTAGATTAGTGAACATACGCAAATCACCTGTACACATGCAGGTTACTGGGAATTCCCCTAACACCTAGACAAAAAGGTGTGTGCGTACAGGTGTGTGCGTATGTTTGTATTGTGTGTCAAGCGATTTTTTTCTTTTGTATTTATATTTCCCATTAAGAATCATGACGGCCAAGACAGCTTTATAAAAAGTTTCACATGAAAGAAGCAATCCACAGGCTTAGGTAGCAGTGTTGAGTAATACAACATGTACATGCAGAGGTCAAATAGTCTTAAACCCTGTATGTTTTTATAATTTTCCATGCTTAGAAAATACTCTAGTTTAAGGTGACTCTAGAGCTCACACCAAGATGAGGGTACAACAACGTTGAAGGCACCAAAGACAGTGCAGGTTTGAGTAATGAAAAACATAATTTGTCTACATCATTGAAGGTTGCAGTTACTGATAGTTTCAGTAATCAGAAGAGAACATAAATAAGGAGGCAGTTTGTGTAATACGGCCTCACGAAGAAGCTATAAAGCCATAATCCACCAACAAACAAACAGCAGCATGGACTCCATACAGTTGAATATCTGAACTCAGTAATGTGTTGAATATTCATCGGTGGACATTGCACACATTTTTGACTGAATTGCATTAGATTTGGGAGCAAAAATTCTCATTAAATGTCTTTATTTCATGTTACTCCAGTTGATTTAAGCATTTGTACTACTGTAGGCCTGATGATGGTTTTAATGATTTGTGAGGAGCAACAGCTTTTTGGAAATCTGTTTGATGTTCACACGCATGGGCAGGGTCCCAGTGGAGGAACAGTCTGGCAGGTGAGGAGGCAGTTGGACATAGTGAGGTGTTGGATACGTGTTGTGTATTGGAGACACTGGCAAGTATGCAAAACCTGAGGTTGACCCCCCAACATCACCACCTCCACCACATATATCGCTCTCACACACTTCTGTTGCTTTCTTTGTCTGTATTTTTTTTTGTCTCTTTCTTCTTTGAACTCAACGTTTTTTTAAAAATCTATTGTTGTTGGTTCCAACTTGAAATTTTTTTTTTATTGTGCACTACTTTCTACAGTTTATTTTCAAAATTGTCATGCTAATTTAACTAATCTTAACAAAATTGCAGTGTGTACATAAATACATGTAATTTATACATAGTCACTGGCAGTGCAGTGGTCAAGTGGTCCTGGTTACAGAGGCTAACATACATCCCTCATATGGGAATGCTGGAGATATGGAATGGGATTGGGAACTGGTGGGAATTTGCATTCCCACGGATTGTTTGTGTCGTCCAGTAGGCAGTCCCACAATCTGTGGTCTCAATAAACAGTCATAAACAGACACAGAAACGCACATAAACCCACCATCCTTATCGGAATAACACATAAACTTGAGTGCAAAGACTGGACATAAATCATATGTTTTCACAGTGAGATAAGCACCAGACAAAGAGAGGCAGAGCAAGAGAGTGACATTTCTTCTGAGCTCTGGGGATAAAATAAAACATCTCCATGAGATTTTTCCATCTCGCTCAGAAAGAGAGCAATAAAGGGCCGGAGGGTCTTTGATGAGCTATTTTGAAATCAGTCCCTGTTGCACAGAGGAAAGCCCACACGCCACACTCAGGGAAACCATGCCTATTTTTCTGTAAGGACAGCTTGATCAGATCACAGTGTATTCTCCTGCTGGAGGCCCACACCTCTACTCCACAGCTGTTGTCATGAAGGGAGGGTAGATGAAAACAATAGCTGTCTTTCTATCAACCTCCCACATCTGACCTAGAACATAAAGTGGTAAATAACATGAAATCTGATTTACCTTGAATTTAACAATAAACAAGACGAGTCTGCAGCCATTCAAGCAGCTCTGTGAGGCCTTGCTTCTGCGCAGCATCGTTGGGATGAATCTCACTGCTTTTCTTGGCCCTGCAGAGATTTCAAGGGCCAGGCGTCCATGTTTGCTGAAGTACCCAAGTCAAATGTCATTTGCAAGTGAAGTTAAGTTGCAATTAGTTGATACTTCTGTAAACTATTTTTTATGTCCACATCTCTGCTGTATGATGGTCTCAAGAGAAAAAAACATGAAGCAATATTAAAAAGAAGTAGTCATCAGAAAGGGCTGGAATAAATTCCAAAAATGCCATATCACAACAATGCACTTCACAGTTTTATTTGATTAACTTTGAATCCATGGAAACTACATCCAGTCGGGTTTTTTCTGCTGTGATTTCTGCACCTTTAGGAGTGTCCGGCGGAGTCAGGACAAATGTGTCAGCATGCGTGTAATGCACATTTATGGTTAGCCTGGCTGCTCTAGAAAGAGCTCACAACATTATGGTAGGGAAGAGGCTTCCTCTTTCCACAGAATACCACGTCATTGTCTGGGCGAATATCGGATATTTATCACTTCTGCTTCGCTGAAATCTTCAAAGGCCAGAGTGTGGTCAGAAAAATATAACGACAGGACAGTTTGTGTTGAGTTCCTGTGGTTTGAGTAACGTAATCAAAGTGTTAAAGCTAGAACAGTAACGACAGTGCTAATGAAAACTCTAACCCCCTTTGGTCTTCAGCGTGTTGTTGTTTTTTTACAACAATCACTGTGGCTGTAAAATTATTTTATGTATGATTATTTATTAGGATGAAAAAGCCCTTAATGTTGAACGCTTGAAGCTTGACTGTCACAATTTCACAACACCATGTAATCCGAAAGACTGGAACTTGGAGGGGGCTCTCCGGCTGCACAATAGACTACATCAACTTCTGCCTGTGATCCTTCCAAAGGAAAGACCCAGATCACGCTGCACATTTAAATGCCGCCTCAGCAGAAAGAGATTCAGGCCTACAGAAAGGGGGACTCTGACCAGAGGAAAACCACAGATGAACACTGACGAAAGGAAAAAGAGAGAGAAAGGCACATTCTTTGTGAAGAGGGCGTAGACGCGGATGTGATGCAATAGGCAGTTGATAGAAAAGGTGGATGCAAAGTAGAGACTACCTCTACAAAAAGCACCGCTCCTCTATTGTCTAACTGTACATGGTGGTAAGCATCAGCAAGTTTAGCTTTATCTCGAGTAATGAACCTGACAATATTCACTTTATTCTCATAAATACATAATATAAACACACATGCAAACTGCAAGGCTATTTGAAGTTAATGTATTCATTTATTGTTCAGGCTCTTATAAATAGTACTGATTTACTCTATATTAGGCTGACAATCTAACAGTAACATGCTTGACACTAGATCTTAAATATTTTAGTGGAAGGCATTGTTTAGAGCTCACTGACATGAGTAAACTTTAATTACTTGTGACTTATCTAAGACAACAGTGGAATCAGTTGAAACGTGCTTCTTCTACACAGAAACTAATATCAATGTCTTTGTATTTATTACATTTCCACTATTCACTGCAGACGATGACAGCCCTTATTCACAGCCATATTTCTACTTGTCAAAGCATAGAAAATCACAGGTATCGTTAATAAAATGTAGAAGTAAGTAAGCCACGACTGTGTGACAGTGAGCCAGCATGCACCTTCAACTTGAGAACTGCAAACAACTGAGTGGGTGTCATAAATGCAAAAAATACTTGTAAACGTACCTACAGTACAGTATACAGCTGTATATATCATGTTCTTAACAAACTAAGCCCTAGGCCTTTAACAAAATGAGGGAGAAATTCTACCTTTTTATATTTTATTTTATTTTGGATTATTGCAGTCACAAAAGCTTGAAAAAAAAATAGAAAAACACGTTTTTGTACTTTAAACATTGTTGAATATATATGTTTAAAGGATGTTGTATGTTTATCCCATCGGGGTTCAATGAGTTGCTGTTTCTATCAGTGTAATAATTTGACTGTGTTTCCTGTGAATTCAACCGGACATTTATTTGAAAACATTCATAATGACTAACCTCATTTTCTGCCATTGTATATGTAAAACACAGGGAGCTTTGTTATATTAAGAATTTGGCAAACTGTGAGACTAGAGGATTGTCGCCATCAGCTGGTCGTTAGTTCCTTAACTGCTGCAGTGATGCATCTGTCTTTTGGCTGAAGAGGGCGCCATTTCATTGTCTAAATGAAAGTCTAACCTGGAGCCCATAAAGAGCAGCTTACACAATATAATGGTATGATTTACTAAGATTATTGTAATCATGCTGTCATTGATGATCTGTTTCCGTCTTACCAGGTGCCTAATTTCTGTTATTATAACTGTGATCTTTCAACTGCTGCTCTGTACTTTTCAGATAACTGGAATTATATTATTATGAGTCGAGTGTGAAACCTACAATAATAATGCTCCTCTCTGCATCTCTCACTACATTGTGTTGAGTCTCCTGCCAGTCCTATCTATGTTCTGCATGAATGGGACTCTATGGAGACAGTCCACTACTTTCAGTCACAGTTAACATTCCACATCAGTCTCCCTCCACACTGACACGGCTGATACTATCAGGCAGAACACACACACACACACACACACACACACACACATATGGATGCATGATTAGAAAGTCTTTGCCACAGTGATCACAAAATGATTTCTAGGTCAATCAACTTTTTATAAATAATATTTAAAATGTGTAACAGTCACACAGACAAACACGCACCTACAGACTCACTGAAAAACACACATCCTCGTGATTGCAGCGCCACTGGCGTCGCTCAGAATATCATCAAACAGAGTGGAGTGTCTATCTCTCTGGCAGTGTACAGGTGCAGACCTGTCTGCTTTAGTTAACCTATTTCACCACATTAACCCTCGTATATCACACTGTGACTGCAGAGACAACAAGCAGAGTGAAGATCAAAACACAAGAAAGATAGTGTTTGAGTGTAGAGCATTTAAAGTTATCTTCCCTCTTAAGATCATTTTTTGGGGAATATTTTATTGAGCCGAGCAGAGGCATGTTTAAGCACATAGTACTCTCTGGATTTAATCAATTATTTAGCTTAATACACAGATATATTTCCTGACAATGTCATGGTATGAATATCAAAACAGACAGAGGGAAAACTGTGTGTTCTCCTTTGTTGCTTTTAGCTTTTGTTTTTTAAAATCTTTTTTCTTTCACTGCTGAGAAGACCACATTCTCCACCTGAATGTATCTGCTCCTGTTTAACAGTCCAGTGTGCAGTGTAGGAGGGCTCCCTCTAATGTTTATTGTTAGTTATCACACCAATGAGAGTACAACAAATATTTAAGCACCGGCATAACACATTGTATTTTTCATTGAGATTTCTGGTGATATTGTTATTGTCCCAATTCTTAAGTGGCATATTTTTACTTAGATTAACTTTTTCCACTACTTTCAGTAGGTGATGCAACTAATACGTTACTATTTTACAGCCTTATACAATATTTTCGCATTATACTAATAAAAACATAAAGCTATGTCAGAATAAAAGCTTTGAGAATTGTATATTATATTCAATGTTGTGTCTTGTGAATTGTGTGGAAAGTCTCCTAAAAGCTACTCAACCCTGTGACCATTGACAGTTCTTATTAGAAATGGTAGCAATGTGTCTCTATGGGTGGCAATGTCTAACGGTTGGTCGGCCCATAACTGAAAGATCTCAAAAACTATTGGATGGATTGCAATGACATTTTATACAAACATTAATGGTCCTCAGAGGATAGATCCTGTTGACTTGTTTTTCCGGCACCACCATGAGGTTCAAATTTGTGGTTTTGAGTGAAATGTCGTTTCAACTATTAGATGGATTGCCAAGGAAATTGGTTCATGCATTTATGTTTTCTAGCACCATCCTCAGGTCAAAATATTTATATTTTCAACAGTTTCGTTCATGACCAAAAATCCTGCAAAACTAATGACATTCAGCCTCAGATGTACTTTGTGTCTGGGGCTACTTAGTTAACTATGTTACGCGCTAACAGGCTTAACTAACACGATGACAATGGTAAACATTATATCTGCTAAACATCAGCATGTTAGCATTAAGCTCAAAGCACTGTTGCTAAACAGAGCTTTACTGCGCTGCCAGCATGTCCGCAGATTTTTAGTCGTCTTGTTGCTTTGTGCACATAATATCCTTCCTTCTAATTTGTCTAACAGATACTTATTGCAGACATTGTGTGTTCTGTTGTGTAAGCAATAAGCACTTTGGTCAACTGTTGATGTTTTTAAATGTGAATTAAAAAATACATTTGGATTTTAATTTTGTATTTGTGTCCTGTCCTGCTTGTAAAGTGCTGTTGAATTAGCTTCAGGATCAAAGGGTAACATGTATGTTTATTGCAAAAGGCACCGTACAATTAAATGAAATACATAAATAAACAAATCACTCCCACTGCTGGGATATAATGTCATCAGTTATCATTTAAAGGCACTCAATACAGAATTCAGTGCATATATATTGCCTCCACACAGCTTTCATTTTTGAGAACGCTTAGTTGGTGGCAAGCAGCTAACGGTGCAAACAGTTCAAGCAACGGTGCTGACAGAGCTAACAGTGTTTACTTAGGGGGGAACCCGAGAGTGGGCGCTAAGCTTGTGTGATGACCCCGTCAATCGGGCCACCACCATAACCACTGTTTAATTATGCTGTATCGATAACACTTCTGTATCTGTATTACAGAAAAGACACCAACCTCCGACCCTCCAGATGAGGGCTCCAGAAGAGCTCTTACCAGCCTGTGATGGATTGCTTTGCTTAACACCATGACGAACCACGTCCCTGGGCCTACTATTGTCCCACACAAACACACAGGAAAATACCTCCACCCGTTTTCTCCCACTCGCCAACACCCCCCCCCCCCCCCCCCTCCCCTCCTCACCCACCCTGCCCCACCCTTGCATCTCATCCCCTTACCTCATCCCCCTTCCGCCACTGCTCTTTCTTTCATTCATTTCTTCCCTTTGTACCGTGAGATGCAGAGAGGAAGAGAAGGACGGGGGGAGGCATGGAGGGAAGGAGAGGGACCTTTTGTTGGCTTTCAGGTGGTTTCACATGAAAAGCCAAAGTACACACCTAGGTTGCCGCCACTGACGACCCACGGCGTCTCACTTGCTTCCGCTGAGCACACCTGAGTCAGCCTTCAATTGCCTCTGCACGAATACAAACACTGGCACATTTGCTTGTACATGCGTCTCCAGACATGCAAGTGTGCAAAAATAGGCACACACTTCTGTTGATTTGTTGTTTTTATCTAGCTTGGATTGGAAAGGTTCTGGTAGGTGTTAGATGTACAGGGCTAGGGTGGGAAAGAGGTTATGTGAGGGGGATGGGGCAGGGGATGTGGGTGAGGAGGTGAGGTGGGATGGAGTGTGTGTGTTGGGGGGGTTGATTGCACGGATACTTTCTCTGTTCTCTCCCTGAATGGGCTCTTCTTGCTGCAAGGAGCTCAGGTAGCTGTGTGTGTGTGCGTGTGTGTGTATGTGTTTTATTCCCAGGTAGACCATGGTGAGTGCTCTCAAGTTAGTGTCAGGTGTCAGGTAGCTACTTGTCTTTGTGTCTTCAAGGCTGCCGTTGCTTGGTTAGTGTTTACAGCCCAGAGAGGGAGAGAGGAAGGATGGGGGAGAAGAGGGGAGGGAGCTCTGGCTTTGATCTGATGCAGACTGTTTGATAGTGTGTGTGTGTGAGCGAGGGAGTGAGTGTGAGAAAAAAGAAGAGAGAGGCGCACGCATACTTTTTCCAGTTGCATGAACAAATGCTAACAACTGTTAGCAAGCCTTTCTGGAGCCCTGAGAACAATTTGATTTAACCCCCCCATCTAAAAAAAATGTGTGATTTGAACATTATTGACACACATGGTCAAGTATAGCACTAAATAACTCAATTGACAGATTTATCCCACAACAAATGTTTCATACAGACAATAGCAATGTTTTCTTTAAAGAGCCTATCCGGTTTAATGGGATTCAAACTTTTTTCATCTTACACAGTATCAAGTAAACTTGTATGCCATTTGTATCTCTCTGTGTGAAGTAAGAAGGCGTGCTGAATGTGAGATTAGCTAGTTAAATTACTGATGTTGAGGGATCAGTAGCAGCTCTGCTCAAAAATACACCACCACTGCACTGGTTCTTTAGTACTCAATCATTTTTACATACATACAAATGTATATATTAGCCCAGTGCCTTAGAATATGCATCTACTTTCAAACTACTTTCTTTATAAACTAATTTTAAAGACGCTTTTTACCTCTTTGGTTGACAATGAGGTTGAAATCAGTTGCTTGAGTGTTAGAAAACTGGATGAGGCTACACTGACTCACATTTAACCTTCCACACATCCATCAGAAATGCCAGAGCAGGTGCAATTTTAACAAATATACAGCTGACTCTTCTAACAGTAAGGTGCACCATGCATGGTTGTCAGCATATTTGTGATTGAAGGGGAAAAGGATCACAAATGAAAGGAATATAGAGAGACCAATAAGAGAGCGAGACAGGCAGAGATGGAGAGGCAGCAGACCAGATATGCAGGTTTTACAGTACGTGTGTTTTAGGGCTTCCCCAGGGCCAGACAATTAAAGAGCATTTAAAAAGATGACAGGGCTCTGTGCGCAAGAAGGGGTGAGGTGCTGAGCCCAGGGAGCGCTTGCGGGTGTATGAGGAGCATGTGTGTGTGTGTATATGTTGCTGTAGTGCAGGATCAAGCAAGGTGTTGCTCTGAAGGGTCTGTATATCTGCCTATTTGCATATGAGGTAGTGAAAGAAAGAAATACCATAAAACATCACTTGGAAACAATTCAGGCAACATTTTTTAAACCGACAATAGACAGAGAGCATCAACGCACATTCCACTACAAAGAGGGAGAAAAGCGAGAGCAGAGAGAGAGAGAGAGAGAGAGAGAGAGAGAGAGAGAGAGAGATAGAGAGAGAGAGCGCATGAGAGAGAGACTATGTGTGGAACAGCTCTGAAAGAGTTTTTGTGGTGCAACAAAGGCCCCTCAGAAAACACAGTGGCATAGGAATGTTAATTAATTAATGAGAAACTATTCAGCCTACAGAGAATTTTGGAGAAAGAAAGACAGAAGAGATAGATGGACAGACCAGCTGGAGCGGTAGACAAATTCAACTGGGGGCAAAGAAATTTATGACTGTATAGTTTTCAAATAGCATGGTGTGCAGTTATTCCATTCCCAGTTTCATAAATTCTCATGTTGCATCATTGTTCTTGGCTTCGTACATGCGTGCACTTGCGTGCATACAACAGTTCCCCAAGCCTCCACTTTCCAGGAACTAAGAGAACCTTGTTTTCCACATTGGCTACCGTGCATTTTTCCGTTAATCCAGAGGGGTTTGAAAAGATTTCGTGAGCACAAGTGGTTATCAACTCATTGAAGACCATGTAATCCCTCTCTTAAACCATGAAAATCACCAAAACATGAATTATGAGGTGTGATTTAATGTTAACCCCATTGAGGATTTCTGCTAAATTGCTCAAATATATTGGAATCATCAATTGGTGCATTGTTATATTAATTAATCCCTATTTCAAGTACTGAACTATACTGCTTCTGGGAGATACTTCTAAAATCGAACAAAAGGATAGCATAAAGTCAGCTCTGCTTTGAATGGCGAGCCAGTTTTACTTTCTTTGATTTGTTATAATTATAGAATGCATCATTAGGAGGTTATGTAACATCCCGTACATATGAAGCAGAGAGTCTAATTTTACAGCATTCTTATCTGGAAGTATACAGCCATCATTTGTCTTCAGCGTATCAGGAAAAGCACAGATTTGATTTTCGTACAAAATCTACACAGACAAGAATTATGTGTTTGAATAAAAGAAAGGTAGGTTGGATGAGATTATTTTCAAGATTCTCAGGAAAACCTGCAAGTGAGCACATCGACTATGAAATACAGATCGGCTTTAGCCCGAGGCAGCTGACACTTCTTTACAAATCCACACTCCTCTCTCTATAGACCGGAGTGTGTGTGTGTGTGTGTGTATATGAAATGGATATGCGAGTTCCTTTGCGCCGGTCACTCATAATCTGTTATTTTCTATGGGTGACCCATGTGCGTGTGTGTGCGATCGCGACATTCCAGCAGCAGAAACCTGAGAAGGTGTGACTTACAAGACACTGGATTTGGCTCTTTCTGGGGACTGAGGGGTGCTGAAGTGTCAGAATTCCAATTTCCTCCAAACAGTCACTTCCAGTCACACACTCTCACCCTCTGCATCCCTCTCACAGAGTCAAACACAGCCAGTCTTATCCCTCAGAGCTTTCTTTTTCATCCTCTCTCTTCCAGCTATAAACACCCTCCCTCATTTTCTCCCAGTTCCATTCATAAGGTCCCTCAAGAAGAAATCTCGTCTCACACCACTGTACTGCCAAGCCACCCCCTTCAGCAAACTAAACACTCACTCTTTCTTATCACATCGAGCTTTTAGTTAAAGTAAAACAAGGGGAGAGGAAGAGAGGGAGAAAGAGAGGGAAGAGTTTGAGGATTGTGGGTCCCTCCTACTTTCCGGAGATGCTCCAGCCCATCCCTAAATTGTGGACCAATGAGGGTGGCTCATTCAAAACTCATGCGCTCCTTCTACAATAGGTAAGGAGAGAGAGGGAGAGAGAGAGGGAGAGAGCAAAATATATATACAAGGAGTGAGAGAGAGAGAGTGGGAGAAAGAGGGACTGTGTTTGGGGGAGAAAGAGAGCAAGAAAGGAGAGGGCAGACAGGGAAAAGACGCAAGAAGTTCCAAACAACCCCTGGGGATAAAGTGGTGACTGAGAGATATAGAGAGATGAGGAGATAGAACTTGTGACAGGGACCGTTTTACAGTGTGGACAACCTTACCAGGAGAAAAGGACAGTAAGGGGCTTTTGCACAGAGCCAGAAGCTGAGTATTTGGGAAAGCAAAGAAACATTGAAACCTCCTTACTTGATCAAAGCTGCCTCTTCAAACACCATAGAGGAAAAAAAAGAGTGTGACAAGACAGACATCTCTACAGGTGTAGTTGAAGACAGGTGGACATTCAGACATGCTGCCTGTGCTTCTGCTTCTCTGTGTGACTGGAGGAGTTTGGGGGTCCGCCCCCGGAGTGTGGGGGTACGGACGGATCCAGGACAGACAGGGGCAAGCGGCAGCGCTGTGCCCGTCTCCGTGCCAGTGTGAAGAAGATGGGATCTTTGTCATGGTGGACTGCTCGGAGTTGGGACTATCGTCTGTGCCGACCAACCTCAGCCCTCTCACCACTTACCTGTGAGTACCACATGTTCACAGTTTGGGACTTCCAGGTGTGTCATGTTGTCCCGTTCCCCTTTAACCTTTCCAGCTCCAGGCCTTTCACTTTGTCCTGACCGTTTCCTAGACCCCAATAATGCTTTTTTGTGTTTCCACTTTTTTGCAACTGCCAGTCTTGATTATTCATTTGTAATTTGAAAAAATAGCTTAGTTAAGCTGGGATTCCTCTTTTAAAAATACAGGAGAAGGCAACAATCGCTACGATGCATGACCAGGAATCAGCAGCAGAATCTGCATGTAGCCTCCACAAAAGCAGGCAGGGCCAAGAGGGAACATGTGTGCGTTGATCACTATGGCTAAATGACTGGACCACTTCTTTCAGTATCAGGTTTCTGAGCGCCAACTGGAGACCCAGCGTGAGAGTGTGTGTGTGTGTGTGTGTATGCCTTTGTGTACATATATGCAAGTGTGTTTGTGTGTGTGAAGTTTAATGACCATTTCATGTCACTTATTTGTGTCTAATATTGTTTGATACCAAAATGGTTAAACAGATAGAAAGTTTAATTCTGTATTTTTGTTTTGCTCGATAACCTGACAAAATTGGCTCTTTGAGGGACTTACCTTTCTTTCAGTCCTTTGACTGAATTTTTTAATCTGATTCATGACCTTGTGTTTGAAAGTCTGGCTAGAGAAGTGGCACACACTGTAAATACAATTAGAAACATGATAATTCACATTACTTATTAATAACTTTTAAAAATAAAGAGCTACAGGAATTAGGCGCACTTCAAAACCAGAACGTTTTTTACGAGCAATAAGAGAATCTTAAGACTAATATCATGTAAAAAGACAGCAGATCTGAGCAGTTCCTTACACCACCCTGCTGTGGCTTGAAGCCAGATCTTTCAAATTTCTTCACTACGTAAGCCTCTGAGGAAAGATTAGAGACACTTTGTGATACCTGATTTTGAAATGATAGAAGTCAAATCCAGGAAAAAGGGTGTCGTAGAGAAGTTGCTCACTAGGGGCTCTACAAGTATTACATTAGTAGAGGGACTGGATTTAGATAGAGGGATGAAAGATCCACAGTTTATGTAGAGAACGACTCTAAAAGAGACACATATAAGACTACTTGACCGATGCCCGACTCTTTGGCTGTCATGGGAGCCTGGGACGGCCAGATTTCACTGAATTCTTCAAGAGATAAAACACATGTAGAGTTTATAGAAGTGAAATACGGTCTCCATCCAGGAATCACTCTACCTATGAGAACATCGGTGGGGTTGGCCCAACAGATACACACTCATTCCCTACAAACACAAGAGTAATTGCTCATTTCCCCCTTGTTACCTAACAGTGGAACTGGACCAATTAGTGACTTTGAGGGCTGATTTAGAATAAGATAAATAAACTCAGAGACCAACCGCACATGCCCACACACACAGTGACACCCCCCCCCCCCCCTAACACACACACACACAAACAACTGCAGAGGGGAGAAAAGGGAATGTGGGACAGCAGGAGAGATTCCGCAACAAATTAAGATAAGGGAATCACAGATTTCTCATATGCCTCGCTGATAAAAATCATCAAACAAAAACATAGAAGCCTCCCCTTCCTAACCCTGCCCACATGCTCTCTCATACACACACACACACACACACACACACACACACACACACACACACACATGATCCCGAACCCAGCACACCAGGCTACAGTTTCTCATTTCGTCCTGGAGTATAAAAGGTTACAACAGCGGAGAGCCGGTCCAAACCCCACCAGGATCTGTCGAGCTGTCCAGCACGCCCCGCTGTGCTGCGGAGGCTGGATTAGCCTCCGCAGCACATACTGTAGGCTGCCGAGGTCACAGGGATTTGCTTGGGAACAGTCCACATAACAAACCACATCCACACAATGCTGTGAAAGAATATGACATCATTCACCCGTGTCATCGGAGAACTCTTCAAAGTGAGCTCAACTGTTCATGCTATAGCGGCCCGAGAGGTCAATCCAGGCTGTGTGCACGATTCACTCTACTTTCTAGTTGTTGTTTTGTTGGCACATTTGGATGACCCCGCTTCATAAAGGCAGATAGATAACGGAAAACAAATCAAACAAAAACAATTATATTTACAACACTGAGGCGAATACAGGTTGATTCTGCAATGGAATGTAACTATTCAGAGGCAAAGGTGCTCCGAGCAACTCAGAGCAGAGTGGGTAGAGATTTATGACAATAATCGTTTCCGTGGGCAACACATGAAATGAGCTGTCATGTGAGACGCTTCGAAAGACCTCTTTGATGTCAGATTAGAGAGGAAAGATGGTGCCCAAGGGTGTGTGTCTGTGTGGGTGTGTTTGCATGTGTGTTGAGTTTGAGAACACTACGTACAGTATATACATCGGGGATCGGTGCTGTTTTATGTGTGGCTGCAAGTGAGGTAACTTGTCATACGAGATGGCTTCACAGTGACACCGTAAGTACCCGTCTGTCACAAATGTTAGCTGGGAGCAAATTAATTAGTCAGCTGTCCCTTTGATAGACAGGCTATACATATTCATGGCAAATATTCAATCATGTTATAAAGAATTCAGTTGATTATACTGTACAAAGAGAGTTTCTAAGGTTGTCAGGTGTGTGTTCACACATCTCACACTTCCTTCAGCGGTCAGAAGTGTGTGCATGTGTGAGAAAATAGTGTGTGGGTCCGAGGCTGGTCTGTGATGGAGTTGAGCAGCGATTAGGTGATGCTTTGTGGTAGCGGTGAGCGTGGTGAATTTCTAACGGTGTTTTGGCTGAGGCCAAGAAACCACAGCTAGTGCATTACTAGACAGAGGAAAACTAAGTCATGTGTGTGTGCGTGCATAGACCACCCAGACTGCTGAGGGTTTTTTTTTCTAGAAAGTTGAGATGAAGCAAGTGTAAAAAAAAAGAGAGAGGGAAAATGAAGAACAGGGGTGAAAATTGACAAGGAAAAAAGTGTTAGAAATTGGTGACAAAGAAATGTGCATTTGAAGATTTTGAAGACTGTAGGTTAAGCAGACATGCGCACACTCTCTCACACACACACACACACACACACACACACACACACACACACACACACACACACGCACACACACACGCACACACACACACTGTACACAGACAGGAGACAACATCCTGCCCCTTTATGGTGGCCGTGACTGTAACAGTCGTGTGCGTGTCATTAAGCCATTATGTTGATGGAATGATTCCTATCACGAGCGACCGGGGTCACACTGTAAACATCATGTCTGAGAGAGAGAGAGCGATAGGGAGAAAGAAAGAGAGAGTATGTAAGGAATGGAGGGAGAGGAGGATTTGTGAGGAAAAAATGAACAAAAATAAGAGAATTTCAGAAAAGAAGAGAACAGTGTGTGTGTGTGCTATCAGTGGAGGGTTCTCTATTTAGCAGCTATCAGCTCCAGCATCAGTGTCCTGGCTCCAGACGTCTATGGTGCCCCCCCCCCCCCCCCCCCGCCCCCGCCCCAACTGAACTATACTGCCCTTCCTCTCTTTTACTATGTCTGTCCTTCGTTCCCCACCTATTCTCCTTTGCTCACCTGTTTCCTGTGGCCTCCTCGTTTAGATAGAACAATAATTCATACATTAAGTGCTTGAGTGTGTGAGTGTGTGTCTTCAAAGCAGGTGTTGAAGCTGGTCATGCAGCAAGTGTAAATATATAATCTTTGATGTGCAATGTGCTTTTATAAAATCTAAATGAATGCATATAGCTCAGGGCAGCAGATAAAAGTGAAGGGTGTACCCAAGCAAAGTGGTAAATATTTTCAAGGTGTGTGCGTGTGAGTGTTTGCGTGAGAGAGAGAGAGAGAGAGAGAGAGAGTGTGTGTGCATGTCGGTTGAGGAAGGAGGTGCTTTGGCAACAGGCCAACTAACTAGCAGCTGTGATCAAAGTTGGGGAGGAGAGTTGAAGGCATAATAAAGAGGAAGAACACATTGACATAGGGCAAGGCAATGTAGCCTATCGATATGATATATATATATCATGATATTAGACTAGATATCGTCTTACATTTTGGATGTTGTATTAAAGCATAAGTGTTGACTTTTCCTGGTTTTAAAAATGCATTATTGTTGTGATGTAATCTTTTGAACTTCCCAGACTGTTCTTTCTATTATTTGCCTTTTCCCACTTAGTCATTATATCCACATTACTGATGATTATTTATTAAGAATCTCATTGTGTAAATATTTGGGAAAGCACCAATGGTCAAAACTCTAAAATCATCGTAACAATATCGATATCAAGGTATTTGGTAAAAAATATTGTGATATTTGATTTTCTCCATATCACCACCCTAAGTGACATACTGTATGTCATCGAAGTTATTCTATTCACAAAGTATTTCCTTTCTCCATTCCTTCCCTTACTACTTTGTTTCTTCCTTCCTTCCTGCAAACTTCAAATGTTTGCCTCAGGGGTCAATTCCTCAGCTCTCTCCTAGATTCCCTGGAGGCCCAGCGGTGAACACCAGCAGAAAAAGCCACTTCGGCCTGCTACGAAAGAGATATTTATGCCAGAAGGGTGTTGGAGAGAAGGGATAGGCGGTTTGTGGTTTCCTGTGAGCAACCTGGGAGGCTTTTAAATGTCGCCCAGGGACAGACTGCAGGTAGGCAGGTAGAGGACAACAATGGAAACAATGACGATTCCCTCAGGAGCGGCAGGCAGAGACGACACAGAGGCCATAGTGTGCTCTACCGCTCCATATCCTGTCCTTTGGAAAAAAGCAGAAAGCAATCACGACACAAGATCTTAAAGGGAACTATAGGGTGGAGGAGGTGGAGATCAGGGAAGTAAAGTGGAGAATGTGTTTGGAGAGTATCTGCACGGCTTGCATGTGGACTAAACACAACCGTGGTTGGTATTTGTTGGGGTCAGACCTGTGCCAAACTACTGAATATGTAAATCTTTATGTGTCGTGTGATAGCAGCATGACACAAGTATGACACAGGACCTAGGAATGTGCTCGGTGCGACGTGTGGTTGAGGGGTGAAGGGCTGCTTCTGACTGAGAGGATTCAGAATGCCTGCATGGCCCAGATTCCTATTCAGCCCCTTCCCAACCCTGGGAATCCATGGGAATGTGTGAGTGTGTGTGCATGAATCTGTGCAAGTGCACTAGCCCTCTCTTTTCCAGTACAGAGAAGGCATTGTCCAATCCTGGGCCAGGCCACGACAAAAGTCCCTAACTGTTCAAGTGCGTGCACATGCGTATACATATGTGCATCCATGACCTGCGACTTTGCAAGCTGTCATATACAGTATGTCAGTGTATGTGCCAAAAGTTAAATAACACATACATGCGACTACTTACTTTTGTTTGTCTATCAACGTTCAGCGGTAAAATACCACGTTTTCTTCAAAGGCGCAGATTGGTTCAAAGCAAATTTAGGATTTGATCTCCCCACATATCCAAAAGTTGCTTATTTTCTTGCTGCAAGAAGACAAACAAGGTGCTCTATAGCGGTTGTTGCTTTTCACATTTTAAAGAGAAACTAGATCAGTGCAAACATTACTAATTAAAAATGATTTAGAAATGCATTTTTTTTCTTTCGCTTTCTTTTGATCGTATAACCTTATATTTAGTGGTTTGCCTCTCATCTTGTGTGTCTCTTCTATTTCGACATATTCTTTTCTCCCTTCGGTAAAGCACTTAGCTTTACTGCTATGAGTATAATATCTGCGAAAACGGCTCAGAAAATGTTTACGTAAGTTTTGATAGCATTAAGTGTAGGACATAGCTGTCCAAGTTCCCTCTGTTTCTCGATATGGGTCTGTCTGTCTCTCTCTGCCTATCTGTGTGATCACTGGCCAGGCCTGCCGACTTAAGTGGTTCATGTTTGGCTGGCAGTGTGCAGGTGATGACTAGTAAGAACTAATGATACTTAATGCCCTTTCCAACAATGTACACACACACACACACACACACACACACACACACACACACTTGCAAGAACCCACAAGACCCCCGTGTGCACATTACACATAAGGAAATACATTGCACAAGCATGGATGTATGCGTACTTGCTTGCACACACACGCAGCATCAAAGCATCCCTCAGAGCACTGCTGATACAGCGATGCTAGCAGGGATTAGATCAGGAGAATGGCCCCCTGGGACAGGAGTTAGCTAACGGGAACAGAGAAGCAATCACAGACACACTTAAATTTCACACACTCCTCAGGGCACACACATACACGTACATAGTGAATGCCAAATGGGGGTACTGCACAGGAATGTCCAGAAAGTGGAAGAGTGGATGTAGAAAAGAGACGGTGGAGAGATGAATAAAGTTGGGAGAGAAAGAGATGACTCTCCAGGATTTAGTTCGGTGACCTGATCCGAATGCGGAAACAGCAGTCAGGTCACTATGATGGAATAAGGCAATAGTATAACTCTTGCTAAGACTGGACTTCACAGGTGTATTTTCCATCTGCTGTAAAGAGAGGCTGGAGGGAATTCTGCCACTTCAGAGCCTTTGCAACTGCAGCCAGACTTACGTCTCTATTACATGTCTGAGAAGCAGCAAAAGAGGAAATCTGGAGTTTTTACATGCATGGCAAGAGGCCAAACTAAATCTCTTTAAACCAACAGCAGCCATATGTCCTCATTGGTATGGGGTAAGATTTCATCAAGTGCTGATCTAAGTTCAGGTCTAGATGTTATCCGTGGGTACTGTTAAATATATGGCGCAGACGAGCTGATCATCTGTGAGCGCAGCAGTAAAGGCGGAGTGAGCCAGGAGTGGATTTGAGCGGTCCTCTAACTAGATCCAGTGTCCTCCTGCTTCTGCCATTCAACCAAATGAAGTCATAATAGAGCCTGACACTAATACTCATCGGGTTTCATCCACTGTTGTATCCACTGCTGAGAATCTGCCTCGAATCAGTGTGCAGGAAAGGACACCTCTGTAAGAGATACCTTTTCAGGATGTGTGGAAAAGTGGTGAAATTAGGAACCCTTTTCCACACATCTTTGCCATTATTTTTAACAGATTTCTGTGGCAAAGTGGTTGTTCTATGCTCATGAAACATTTCCTTCATGTGGCATAAACTGTCAGCTTCGATCTATGAAGAAACTAAACACGCTGTCGGATACAAGTCATGTAACAAACATATATAAAAGCCAGACAGAGCAATAAATGCCAAAATAACAGATTAGTGGACTGTGGACAGGGATATGAATGCCTTTTGCTCCCAAAGCTATGTCCTACCCACAACAGCTGCCTGTCAGTCCTATCCACATGTTGGAGGCAGTTGTATGTTGTGTAGTGCCGACTGTTCCAACACTTCCTGTTCCATTACTGAAGTGCTTGACCTTTAACCCCCCGCCCGCCCCCCCTCATCCCCTCCGTCTCATGACAGGGTGTGTGGGAGGACAGGGAGCGGACATAGAGTGTGTACATGCACGTGTGTATGTGCAGTATACCAGGGTATGAATAAGTCCCACGGGGCATGAATATGTTTCCCATGACATGGCCTCAGACTAAACAGCCGCTTTCTCCACCCAGACATCCGCCTGTCATTCTCCCCTAAACCGCAGCGAGCGGAAAAGAGCACAAAACACGGGAAGACAAAAACACAGACGCATCTCCCTTTTCTGTCTTGTTATCTCCTGTTTTCTCTTCCTCCCTCCCTCTCTGCTCTTTTGTAGCCGAGTCCTCCCCGTGGCCCTCCTTATCCAGGTGAAAGACTTCTCCTCGCCCTCTCCCTTGCTCTTTGTGCCCCGTGAATAAGAGAAAGAGAGAATAAGAGAGGGAAAGATAAAGAGAGACTGCCTTCGGACACAAAGGGCAGTGTACCCCTCCCAGGAAGTCTGGGAGGAAGAGAAAAAAAAACACATCTTTCGAGGAAGGAGGAGGGGAGGACAGCATTGTACCCTCCTTCCTGACTCTTTGTGCATGCCTGTGTGTTTGTATGTGTGTGTGTGTGTGTGTGCAAGCTGTGTGACCATGAGAGAAACTGAATGCCAAAGCAGTCAGTCTATTCAGATAGCAAAAGCTAACACACTTAGACCTCACCCTCACACACAGTACACACACATTCTGCCCTCTCTCTCTCTCTCTCTCTCTCTCTCTCTCACTCACACACATGCACACAACCATTTAGGCCCTCTTTAAGGCAGCGCCCGAGCATTGACTAACAGTTGCATTGTGTGGAATAAAATATCCTCTTTCATCGTGGCCTTAACTGTTTCATAGCACTAAGCGGAGAGGATCAGACTGGCTGAATCCGACTGAAGACATTACTGTCGTAGTTACCGTAAAAGACAGCCAAGGTGTGGCTCAAGCACTGCTAATGCAGAACTCCTGCCCTCTGGGCAAGGCTTTGGTTGTTGATTTCCACTAAAGATCTATTACTCTAATGTTCCCTACGGATAAGCCGCCTTCAAAGGTGCAGAGCTTACTGCCATTATTTGCTGTTTGTTTGGTAAGAGTCTCCACCTGAGCGAGTGAGAAAGGGATTGGAAGGGAGGCAAGAAGAAAGAGGGAGAGAGAGAGAGAGAGCAGGAAAGGAAGTGAGAGGGAAGACCTCGGGGCATGGCTCTTGTGAAGTGATTCTGTGTGTGTGTGTGTGTGTGTGTGTGAGAGAGAGAGAGTCATGAAAAACATCGTTCTAAAGGGCAACAATGAAAGCCTGTTTGTTTGCATGCTTTTTCTGCATCGTTATGTAGCCTACTATACCTCTATGCAATTTTATGCTTGAGCAACATGCCAGAAACTTTCCGTTTTTTTTTTTTAAAACTTTGAGACAAAGGAATTCTCCAAAGTGAAATGTATTAACTCATCTCCAATCAGCCTTCTCCCGCACAGCTTTTGTCTGACTGACACATTTCACCATTGATGATAGAAACAGACACCTGACCGCTGATTGCATCTGTCTCATTCTCAGGGTATATTCACTCCTCAGGGTGGTCCGTGGATGCCACAAAAGCCACCCGGAGCCTGGAGTGTGTACGAGTGCCTGTGGATGTAGCGTGTGTGTGTGTGTGTGTGTTTGTCTATGAACATATACGAGTGTTTGTTTTCATATGATGTGGCCAGTTGTTTTGAGCTAAATCAACCAACTCTTGTCAGCTTCCAGTTTGAAATTGGCTACAATGGAGCTAGGGGCACATTCACACCCACACACACACACTGCCTTTGATCACAGAGCCGATAGCATACTTCAGTAGTTCTGTTGACGGCGAAGAGGAAATATGATAAATCACATTATACTATCATTACCCCATGCTCCGGTTGGAATTTGAAACAGAGATGGGGAGAAAAGAGTGAGTGTGAGCGATAGAGTGGCATAAGAGAGAGGGAGAGAAAGGGCCAAGGCTGATGAATGGAAATGTACCTCTGTTTCTTCATGCTTCCGTTCCCCCCTTAAGACAAGCTCCTTGCCTTGGTTACTCTATCAATCACAGCATAAAGTAGTAAAATATCCAGTGCTTTACCTTTCTTCCCCCGCCAAACCTTCCTCTCTGATATTCACACGCACACAAGCGTACACACTCACACACTTTGGAGAGGAAAGAATAAACGATCTATCAAAGCACATTGTGTATCTGCAAATCACGGAGCGATGGGAGGAATAGGAACGGAAAAATTTCCATTTTTTTCTGACTCTTCCAATTGCTGCAACATTTCACACACACGCTACTGTGCTTATACACACTAAATTACATGCAGGCACATGAAAATGTAATTCCTCTCCTGGGAAACAGAAAGAGATCACTGGGGGCTTTGTCAGTCATTCTGCGGGTTCAGAGCAGAGCGGGATAAAAAGAACAGTTAAGAGGCACATTTGGGATTGTGTTTGTTGAGGGATGAGCATGGGTCTCCATGTCTGCATCCTCTGCTCCCAATACTGCTCAAGAGTCTTTAGTTCGTCATTCAGCAGCAGACAGAGATCTGAGGGGAGGAGATGGCCTGTGTGCCTCTGTCGGATGAGAGACGTGTTGTCCTGGGAACAATATCAGGCTGCTGTCTTGACGCCGCGATGGCAAAGATAGGGCAGGACGGTTCCCTGCTGAATACTCGCATGAAAAGTAAAGAAAAGAAACCACAGTAACTTCCTCTCTGTCCCTCACACACACACACACACGCAGCAATCTGTTCCCATGCCCTGGCAGCGCTCATGTATGATGTGGTGAAAGCGCACCCGGGGGCTGTACCCACCACATCTGCAGGCTCACTGGAAAACAATAGGGGTGTGAAAATGAGCGACAGACATCTTACCACACACACCGCAGTCACCTATAAATGGAAAAAAATATTGTGCTGCACACACAGACACAGATACTGACACTGACACTGACACACACACACACACACACACACACACACACACACACATATTCGAGGTGCTCATTAAATGGGGACACAGAAATTCTAATTGTGAAAATCCCATATACTGCGGAGCCTGCAGAATCTTTAAGTGCTCTCTTACTCATTTATTTTGCGGCCGTTTATTTGCGCTGAAAATATCTGCAGGTCACAGCGCCAGCCGACACAATGCACATGTGGTAGTCATCAATCATAATTATCATGGTTTAAAAAAGCCACAGCTGTTATTTGATTTTAAAAACAAGCCATAGCGCAGCGCCTTCCAACGATACGTCAAGTTGTCAGCAGAGGCCTTGGCCTGCAAAGCAGAAATGTCTCTCTCTCTCTCTCCGGCTTCCCAATGAGCTCGTTGGAGAGCACAGCAGAGCTGCATTCAACCTTTCCCCATGACTCACCACTGTGCGTCTTTATTTTTAAACATTTTCTCTCTCCATTGCGGCATGTTTATTCTCTCTAAGTGAGGCCACTGTTATGGACTTCACACGTTTGTTTATGGCTTATTTAATCAGGACCAGATAATGGAGAGTTGTCTCCATTCTTGTGGCGCATCCCCAGGAGCTGGATGATGTGTGTGCGTCTGTGCGTGGGTATGCATGCGAGTGTGTTGCTGTGGTTTAATGATCCCCCCCAGGATTGTTCTCAGAATATTAGTACACGGACAATAAAAGGAATTAAGGTGTGTTGTTCATGAGGTCCCATGAGGTAATCGTGGGCTTCCTGTGTCATTATACGTGATGTCACCCAGTCTTGATTATGTCAATTGGTTTGCAGTTACTGCTGGCTGCGTCATCTCCATAGCAACTTTGTTATCGCATATATTTACTCGTGACTTTAATCAAGCAGTAGTGCACCACACTCATCATTACACTTCACGTTGCATTCATCCCCAATTACCCCATTACTGCATGTAGTCCGAGTAGATTTAGCCAGAAATGGGAAAAACTTGAAGTATATAATTCACATGACATCACCTCAGTAACTTTACTGAGAGGGAGGCCTAAGGTCAGCAAAAATGTGAGGAAAGAGAATGATAAATTACACATTTTTTGTTGATTTTCTTAAATTTCTGAATTATTGTACTAAGAAAAGTGATTAGTTATGCAGCACTACAGTTTCAGGATTGCTGATGTGCACTTAAAAGAACATTTGCAATGTGTCTTTCATTCATTACTGCAATTATTTCAATATAATCTTATTAGATTATAATATAATAAAATGAGACATAAAATCGGGCTATAATATTTAAAGGTGCCCTGTGGAGTTTTCATTGAAAACAAACAAATGTTTCACACCAAACTGCATTGTGCGTATCCTTAAAGCCCCAAACCTCCTAAAACATTTGCAAAGCCTTTTCTGATTGTTTCGAAACGTGCATCATTTACTCTGGCTTGCGGTCTCCTTCTTCTCCTCTTTTATTGGCCCATTCCTACCTTTCATGGTGCATTACCACCACCAGCTGTCAATATGCATTACCACTCTCCGCAGCATACAGTAAATGTGTCCCGTCCTTTTGGCAACAATCTCAGAACTGGACCAGATCGGTCTGACAACGGATAAGCCTCTGTGGTTGAGGGGCTATATTTTTGGGGATCCGATGTAGCCAGCGGATATCCGGGCCAAGACTTCCTTTTCCCTGCGCTGCTCGTTGTTTACAGTCCGATTAGGAACTTGAGATACAAGACCTGAGTGGGAGTTGAGAGACGACATGTACGACCGGATCTTTTCACAAGTAGGCAGTTTACAAGCGAATAAAAAACAAATTAAAAGCCAAATCAAGTCAGACGATAGCCAGTGGGTTCCAAGATGTTTTGCTCTCCACACGGACGGTTTACATGCATTTAACCAAAGCCTGTTCGAGCGTGATCGGGCAATTCTTCTCAGACTACA
Organism: Anarrhichthys ocellatus; assembly: GCF_004355925.1. NCBI lineage: Eukaryota > Metazoa > Chordata > Actinopteri > Perciformes > Anarhichadidae > Anarrhichthys > Anarrhichthys ocellatus. The sequence continues at coordinate 9,928,024 of NW_022280035.1, read as the reverse complement.
AACGGAAAGAACTCTTCTGTTGACTAAATCTTGTCCCATTGCCTACAGATTCTACAGGTAAATGCAGAATCTGTTTATAGAGATTTTTGTGGTGGCCTATCAGAACACAACATGCAGACAATACGGGGACATGCTCTTTAAAACATACAACAAAGTTGAGGTCAGTAATGTGATGTGGAATATTAATGTCCTATTTTATTCTGTTACAGACAAAAGCAATAACATTAGAGGATCAGCCAGTTTTCCCCTCAACACTGATTGAAAGCATCCACCCTCCCAATTTGTCCTGGACCCTGAGAAACACCTTGAACCCCTCTATCTGCAGTCAGACCTCCCAGGAAGGGGCATGTGTAGCAGGAAATTCCCATGAAGGGATATGAACATGCCAAAAAATATGCTTTCATAAGGAAAATATTCAATGTCAGCAGAGGCCGCGTACAGTAATTATCTGACCTAAAAAAGGACACAGTTAACGTTGCAAGCTCATCACATGGTGAGAACACACCTCACCCAAAGTGACAGTGGGAGTCCACATCCCGACTGTCTGATGTTAAATGTTATCCTTGACGGGGTACCAAACTGTTGGTATATTGAATTTGTCTTGTCACAACTGCTAATCGACAGGCTACTCAACTATCCAAAAGGGTGAACCAGAATATTGCCGTGCAGTGTTTCTTTCCACATCGTCCCTGAAGCTGAATATAGATCAGGCCTGCGGATAGATTCAGCCAGCACCCCCGTCAGCTTGGCTGACTTGACAAACAAACAGCCAGTGTGTCAAAACTCCCAACTGCAAAGGGCTTCTGAGAGCACAGTTTACACTTGCTAGCCCGGTGGTCTGGCTTTATGAGCAATGGCTAGTGTCATACACACACACAGACACGCGCACATACAAGCCTCACTCTTGAAGACTCTTGCGAGACCCCAAGGGCTGTGAAAGCAAAGATGGGGTGACGTAGCACCTCCTTGCTTTCATTGTGTTTATCAAAGAGATGACCTTACATGACTGAGGCCACAGGGTTATGTATGTTTTCTACCAGAGCCTGACACATAAGTTGTCCTCATACCGTCCCAAAGTGTAAAAAAAAGTAGGTTACATGTGTGTGTTGAAGCTGTGCGCGTGTGAGTGTGCATGCATGTATTGGAGCATCCTGCGCCTCTCCCTCTTTGACCGCAACGCAGCTGCGTCAACACTCACCGCTCAGCACACCCTCTCACGTCAGCGTGTGTGTCAGAGAGGCAGAGAAATGGAGTGTGTCTGTGTTACAGCCATGAACAAAAGGAGAAGGAAGTGGTCTCCTGAGAAACCTGAGGAGGAAAAAAAGAAGAAGAGAGAGAGATAGATAGATATGGAGGGAGATTGAGGGGTCAGATCTGAGAGAAGGTAGAGTGAGACATCTGGAAAAGAGAAAGAGTCACTGGGACGAGAAGGAAATTACAGCTGCCCAACAATGAATCATTGGGGAAAATTTCTCTTCTACATCTCCCTCTCCTCCTCCAACCTCTCTACCTAACCTTCTAACCTCTCTCTGCATACTACTCCCCAGTCTTGATGATTGATCGCCATGTGAAAACCACGGTTTAAACATTTGTAATTGTACATGCCCAGAGCACCTACAAGTTACATTGATTGATACTTTGATACTCATGTTTCCCCTTTGTCTCTCTCTAGGGATCTCAGCATGAACAACATCAGTGAGATCCAGCCCAGAGCCTTCCACCGACTGCACCTGTTATCAGAACTGTGAGTACAAAATCATTCAACTCACATTCGATTTGATAAAACTCCCTCATCACAACTCACATATGACAAGAAACAGCCATTCCCTGAGCCGCTGATACGCACAGACCCAGTGATAGGGATTGATGACTCTGGCTTGCCTCTGATCTCTCCTACCAAGAAACTGCCTGCAGCAATACACCAGCAGATCCTGGGATGGCTGCACAAAAGAGGGAGGAGAATAGAACCTGATATTCTCTCAGAGAGTGAATATGTGGTTCTTAAAGTGTTTAGAGAGCAGGTTCTATGCTCAGCATCCAAGCCGCTGCATTCTTGTTTCAGCTGGACAGCTCAGCAGGAGCATTATACACATAGACAAACGCCTTTGCCAAGACAAACAAATCATTATAGGAGAACTTCAGGACAGAATTGTGGAAAAATGAGAATGTTGTGTTTTTCTTGCTATATAGCATTAAGTATACGAACGATTGGGTATCATTACGAAGGTTTTGATATTGTTGCAGTTACAATAAATGAATTAAATGCCGAAACAGATTCTTTATACTTTTCTTGGCTGGTAACAAATGAAACAATTTTAAAATTGAAATTAAAACAAGACTAAGAATTTGACTCAGCCTCTGTGAACATATTCCTTCAGTTCTATACTTTGTGCTACAGGCACAAAGTACACGCACTGACCAAATTCTGGTCAGTGCGTCACAAAAAAAGAAGGTATGGGTTTCACTCTCACAGGGCTGATGAAAGCACACATGCCGCAACAAAACTTTTTGAACATTTTTTTCGGTCGACTTGGCCGGTATCTGATTTGACCACTCAGCAGAACCCAGCTAAATCTCGGTTTGACAAAGGCAGCCCACAGATATGGCCCGAGGGTGTGAATGTGTGTGTGTGTCAGCCTTCACCTGATTATTTTACTTCTGAAGCCTGCAGTGTTTGTGTGTGTCTGCTTGGGGTGTTTGAACAGTCCGCTGTTTTCTTTGTTAATTCTTGCAGCTGCAGTCTGTGACGCATGAGCTAATCATGATGAAAGTAAAAGGTTGGCTGGATAACCATTCAGTTGACTTTGAATCGCAGTCAAACCGGATCTGAAGTGCAGAGCGAAGCTGAGCAATGAAGTTTTGTGACACCTTGAAGTTAGAGAATGAAATTCAAGACTTGATTTATTGTTGTGCATTGAATTGCTGATCTCAACTTTTGCCTTCGTAAAAAAACGGTTCAGGTTAGATATTGCTGATGGCCTAATAATCAGAACCACACAGCGCAGAGTGATGCTGAACATCGATGCTGACATTTGCCTGCATTGGGGAAAAAGGGGGTGGGGGTCTTGGATCTGCAGTGTTTGTCCAGAGACAATCCTCCCAGTGTTTTACAACCCCGTTGATCTTGCTTCCTCTGTATCGCTCTTGTGTTCTGACACTTTATGGAGACGTTCTGTTGCTTTGTAACTCTTCCAAGGAGGATGTTCCTGCCCTAAAGCCAAACTTTTGTAGCCTGCTGACCATTTCTGGAAACATGCTGAGACGATGATGATGTTCCAAGGCAGGGAGAAGCACATTTCTGACATCCACTCCCGTCTAGGAGGTTTAGCGAGATGAAGCATAGCAGGTTATGGTAAACACATTATAATTACAACAAGTTATAGCGCTTAGAAAAACAAACCAAGGCTCTAAACACGGTCGGTTTGAGAGCGAGAGCGTTTGATGTGGGTCCACAGCACTTGTTGGTAGCACAGGGAGAAGCAAGGGCCAGACATGTTGTGACTGGTAGTGATAAATTGTTTGATGTTGGGCTCTACTTCCCTGTCTGCACTCCCTCACTTTATCTCCCTCCTTTCCAATTAATTTCTACAGCCCCCCATCTCCATTTTACTGCAGGCTATATTGCAAGCTGTAGACACTGCCTTTGATAGTTTTTCTACTTTTTTTTTTCTCTGACTTTTTCCTTTCACATTCTTACAAACCAAGACAAATCTGCTTATGGCAAGAAGTCCAGCTTTCATCCTGTTTTCCTAAAGCACGGCTCATAAATGTCAACTGTATCATGCCGCCTCTTATCTCCTCGCTCAGCTCTCACCTCTATAGTATCTAAGTGCGCAGAGCTAATCCCTTTGAACCTCAAATGGGGTGATTAAATTAATTCACAAAGCATATAGCAAACCTCCCTTTGCTTCATTGCGGCATTGATGTTGATAACAAGAAGTGTAATTACCTCTCCCTTCTATTGACCTCAGACACCTCTCATTAAGTCATCATTTAGCGCTTTGATCAGTGAATCTACTCTCAATTCAAAACACACAAACCTGCACGCAACTGTCATACAGCATGAAGAGCATGAAGAGAGGTGACTGAGAGGCAGACTTCATGTCTATGGATTAATGAGAGGGCAGCATTGCAGGCAATCAGGTACAGACTTTGAGACTGGTTACTCATCCATTGACATATCGAAGACTTCCCCTGTATTCAAATGTTCTCCTCTAATATCAAAGATGCACTATCTATTTCTTATCTAATTGCAACTTGGAACTAGCAGCCAGTGCTTTCAGGGAAATTGTCCCCCTAAAAGCCTTTCCTGAAAACTACTTTCGAAGGCGATCATGCTCTCCACCTATCATCAGTATCAGACTCCATGCTGTTTCTCCCTTAAGAGATCCCATGTCAGTCTGCCTTCTTCCTTTGAATCCTGTCATAATCAGCCGTTTGAAAGAAGTCTCTCATGCTCATCTTATCATTATCGGTTTCATCACTCACCTCCTAAATACAGAGTTGAAATCAGCCCATTCAAAGCAGCCTGACGAGAACAACAATCTCACTGGATTTTTTAAAACCCTCTATGACTCTTGGCTTTGACTCTTTTTTTTGACACACAATATTACCAGCTTAAGTGAACGCACGTGAGATATGGTGCTAGGTCCTGTTATCGGCTCAAAACTGAAACTCTGGAATGTGCTTTCCAACTATCAAATCAATTTAGTCCAAATTTTATAGGAGGGCAAGTGGTGGCCAACGCTGCCCTTCTTGTCTTCTTCTTGATGATAAGATTGTCTGCTGATAGGCCAGGAGTATAAAGTAGGTGAGGGTTAAGGGTTTACAATATTGGCTGATACTGATACTCCAGGTGCACCACAGCTGGGACTATCTAGGTCAATTAAATCTTTTCCTTTTAATGCTGCCAACATTGGGTTTTGTCTGCTTGTGTTTTTCTCTCTCTCACACAAACACACACACACACACACACTGTTTTCCACATGTCTATATTTTACTCCAGTAATTTCAGAGGTTAACGCCAGGTTAAGTGGTTGACCCTCAGGCTGGACCTCCGAACAGAAGGAGGGATAACATTTCTATTGATGGACCACGGGTGAAAAAGGTCATACATGTATATGTACTTACAGACACAGACACACACCCTCTCTCTGACAATAAGACCTGTTTATCCTCGCCTTCTTCTTTCATCACCGACTCCAATCAGCCATCCTGGCCATGCTACCGTTATGGTGTCCTATCACTACCTGAGATAGTATCCCAAAATATGATGCTGTCTCTGCTGTCTAGGTCTTTATTCTGTCTTCTTTGTCTTCATTATTTTGAGGCAATAGGACATGGTGATACATGGTCTAATCAGCAGTTAGCATGCTTCAGTGGTGCCCTCACAGATCAGCTCTGATAGCGGGGTCGTCTCACCTTTGTTACCACTCCTCCCACTTCTCTCCCATATGTTTGAACTACACACTAGCCTCTGTTATTGTATCTATGAATCACGTCAATCGAGCTGAATTATGCTGAGGTGGAATTTTTATCAACCCAGTCCAGGGGCCAAGAAAAATTCCAACCATCCCCAAATCAAATTAAAAGAAAAAACAGTTGGAGCCACGGCTTGACAAGAGCAAGGCGCCTTTCATTAGAATGAGATTGATGTGGAATGACTAGGAGGCTAAGTGCGGCACACACGTACACACATAAATGCGCACACTGATATCATGGAAACTGTTGGTCAATGGCAACTGCCGGTGTTCTGTTGATGTCTATCAAGAACGTCTGAACATTTCTTTCCTTTTTCAATATCCATCTTCACTTTCGACATAATTATCCATTTGACAAATGAAGTCGGCAAAAAAAGCATGATTCCACTCTGATGCTGTTTTGGCTCCAATGGTGCGGCTAATAGAGAAAGGCTGGTTGGCAGTAGGGTGTGCACATCATACCATGGCCTTAACTACCATGTTTGTTTTCTGAAACTCTAAATTGCTGGCCCTGCTCACCGC
>NW_022280035.1:9919826-9921922 GCF_004355925.1 Anarrhichthys ocellatus | reverse complement strand
CCCCCCCCCCACTGAAGACATTTATTTTTCCTTGGTGCTACCTATCTTTGTTTTGTCCAATGCGTCTGTAAGTAATCACTGCGTTTGACCAGGAACCAAAATAAGGTACTTGGGGTCTTTGCAGAAATGGGCGTAGATCTATTTTACTGGTGTCAGGAACTCAGAAAGGTCTATTGAAACAGTTACCTCTGGAAAAGTAGCTATCGAAATGGTCCCCGGTGACCAGCTTGTGCAATAGAGGAAACTGAAATGGTATCGAAGAAGCAGACCTATCGCCTGCTGAGGGACAACAAATGGGCAGTGTGCATGTTTCTTTACGTGTGCTTAGTGATCTTAGTGCAAATTTAACTCCTTTATCTTGAAATAAGAATGAATATTAGAATGTGTGAGGTCAAAGAGCAGCAGTCACTGCAGACCAGCTCTGTGATCTGTGTCTTCCATGTCTGAAATCTGTATTAAGACCTCATGTGACGCAGTCAAAGTCCGTTTGAATGAGTTTTGACTGTGGTTTGAGAGGCATGACTAAATGGCACCACAATAGCTTGGATAAAGATCAGTCCGTTTTGTATTCTAGTATGCCGATGCGGGTATGCATCTAAGTGTATGTGCGGGTGTGTGTGCTTGTGTTGATAAATACAAGCTCGACTAGAGTTCTAAACTGGGCTGAGTGTGAGATTTGGCAGGCGCGGGAGGGGTTGCGTGGTTTGCCACTGCACAGTAATAAGACATGTTGACATGAATATCAGATGTCAGAGGGAGTTTGCTGGGAGCTCTCATCCATTACCATCTGGATGACAGTGGCTTGGAAAGGCAAGCAGAGTGCTATATCAATATTTCAATATCCTGACACAGTTGGAGCAACTCAGCCAGAGGCAGTCTGCATGAGCCCGAAATGTCAGGCAAATGTCACCTGTAGAGCAACGGTGTGAGCAGGAGCATGTCAATCAGTGACTTTTAACTTGTGTGTGTGTGTGTGTTTAATAAAAGTGGGTGGTCTCGAGCTGTGAAGACCAAATATGTGTTTAAACTGAGCTTCCAGCTCATGACCTTGAGAGTCACTCTGTTGGACTGAATGTTATTTATTTTGACATCTTATACACACTCACAAATGACCATTAGGTGCTGTGTTTGATAAACAAACTGATTGGATTGCTTATGTGAATGTGTGTGGTTTCTCTCCCTTGCTGTCCTCAAGGCCCCTCAGAACGAGCCCAATTTACCTCAAGGACATAGAAAATAGCACACGCATCCACACTGCACACACATATGTGCTCATGTGTGCATATATAGTATACACCTTACTATACACACACACACACACACACACACACACACACACACACACACACACACACACATAAACACACTTGCATGCGCACAAGCAAATATACTTTCAGGCTGCACTGGTTGACCCAGTCTCTGTCTCATTCAGTTCAGTCTTTACTCACTCATCAGAGCTCCCAGGATTGGTTAAGGTTTCAGGGTGTGCTTTGGGCCAATAACAACCACAATGAAGGGAATCGAATATTGTTATTTGCATACTGCCCCAGCAGTAACCCCAGAGCAGGAACTCAAGGATGAAGTCATACAGCTCAATCCAAAAATGTAGAATAAAGCAAAAGGCAAAACTTCTCTTAAGAGACTTGTAAATCTTTTCGTTCATGTGCTTAAATTTCACTTTTGACTTGTATAATTTGTTTTCCCTTTTTTGATCTGCGTGTTTCTCTCCTAGGCGTATCTCAGGGAATCAGCTGAGGTATATCTCAGGCCACGCTCTCCAGGGTCTCCACAACCTCAAAGTTCTGTAAGTAACCTTATCCACCCTCCCACCCTACCGCTCTCTGGTGGTTCAGTCCACATCCCAGGTGTGTTGTTCCACTAAAGCATTATGGGGTGATAGAGTTGCGCTCCTGCCTTGGATAAAAACACACAGGCCACGCATCATTAACTGTAGTTAAAGTTTATGGGCTGGTTCCTTCATTCTCAAACAAGCCCTGATTCAGTTGTAATCAAGCACACACGCACACGCACACGCTCACACACACATGCTCACACACACACACACACACACACACACACACACACACACACACACA